>NC_050532.1:12264605-12284770 GCF_002922805.2 Oryzias melastigma | reverse complement strand
GTCTATGGAAGCCTTGTTTGTAACAATAGATCCTGGTTCTGTAGTTGCTAAACAATCTAAAGCCATTATCCCCTCGCTTCTGTACTTAACAGCAGATCCTACATTTTTAATGCCAACCTCCTGCTTGGATCTTAAACACTAGTTTTATGAATTACAGTCAGGCTCTCTACTTTTTTCCTGTCTGTTCAAAGAAAAAGCTGCTGCAGGTCTTGATTTGTTTGCAAGAGTGCATTGAAAAGCTGCTGCCATGTCCTTTTGTGAACAAAACAGTATTCCATTTCAGATAAGGGATCTGTATATTAAATACATGAATTTCATCAAAAAGGGACACTGGTTTATTCCCCTAGAGGTGCTGAAGGTTTTCACAGTCACTAAGGTTTTGACTTCAACCTGCTGCTTGACCTTAAGACATAGAAATAAAAGATGTATAATTGTTTTCTATAGACTTTACACAGATACAGGTATGTACAAATACACATGCATACACACTTTCTAAGAGACAACACTGCACACGCTTAAATTTTCCAAGTATATTACATCCATATTGTGCTCCACAGGCTTGTTTTGGAGTACATTTGGAGCACAAAGCAAGACTTCTTCAACACTGGCTGCACATGAGACAAGAGATTAACTGCACAGTTGAGAGTGACACAGTGAAACATCTTGCTTGTACAAAGGTGAAAAAAAAGGAAAAAGGTTGGGTTACCAACCTAGAATGAATTTAGCACTTGAAATTAAACAGTAGCCCCCAAAATAAGTCAGTGTGTGGGAGAAAAACACCCGCGGTGGCTGGCACTGTTCTGTGGTTTGGACAGGTAAATAAAACATTTTAAACAAAACCAAAAACAGATGTAGCCACAAATATGAAATTTATGAATAAATCAAACATTTTTGCAACTCTGTGTCACAGTGAAGGTATCTTTCATGTCGTGTGGTGAGATCTCCATGTATAAAATATGGCTTGTCGTGGTGGTATTCTGTTTGACGCAGTTGATGATACAGGCGACCTTTACTCTTGCCGGCATGCTGTGACACAGAAGATGAAAATATAAAGACAGTCTTGGTTTATACCAGCAGCGTTTTACTAAAGAATAGCAAATACATCATCTCTAAAAATAAGGTGTAGAGTGGGAGTGATGGATGACGGAGCAGGCTTGCAAAGACACAGACACCCAGGACCCCTTGTACACATATTTTAAAAATATACTGCTTACCACTCTGCCTTATCACAAGATATAACTTAAAACACTTTATTATCAACTAAGGCCTGATTTATTCAAAAATATAAAAACTGCAGAACAGAAAAAATAAACCAAAAATGTAACAAGCTCTGGTCGGAACTGGTGGTTTCAAAGTTTGCTTTTGTCCTAAATTTTCCAAAAACTGAGAGAACTGACAATAGCTTAATGCTGTAGGTCATTAGCTTCTCATGCTTAAGCACAACAGCAACTACTATTGATAATAATGTCAAATATAGATAACTAGGCAATTTTTGACTGGGTATGAGACTGATCAAGAACATCTTGAGTCAGGCTTGTTCTATCTCTGACTAACAAAAAGATAAAACAACAAATGAGTCTTGTTTGAGATGATTCATGAAGCAGCACGTGTAAAACCTCCAGAATGTTTACTGATGACATATCAGGGCATGTGCTAGAAAATCAATACCTCAACAGTGATGACTTTCGCTTATGAACTAAAAAAAAAAAATAATAATAAATCTACAACAATAATAAAGGCATCAAAATGTTACACGGGCTTAATGAAGGCTGAGTCATCCACAAGCTGCCAGGAGCAATAGTAAACATGTTCTATTTTGAGAGCAAAACCAACAGAAACCTACAACTTTCCATTGTTCTTTTGTGCTGTTGTTTAGTGCTCTGTCATTATTATTTAAAAGTATGTCTGTTATTTGAGCATCTCTGGAGTTGTTTCCAATAATTTAGATTTCGTAAAGTCCTTAAATAATAACTGCTCAAATGCAAACTAACAATATAAGAGACACGGATCCATTACACAATCTGTACACAGTTTCTGTGACTTCCCCTTTAACACTCACCCGTCCTCACCACCTCCTTGACTTCCCTTAACAGCACTATTAAAAAGTCTACACACATAAACAGGCATAAAGAGGTCAGCATAAAACATATTAGCATTTTTTTTTAATCTACATACTGTAGATCTGTTGCAACACCTGTCATGGACATGCATATGAGTCGGTTTAAATGCACATTTACTTAGGCGAACAAAACATCGGCTAATCACAGCTGTGCTGCAGTCACAAAACCGTGGACTGCTGTGTCCCAGAATAACCTTCGATTAGCATGCATGCAGCACACATTTCACAAGAAAACCACCATCTATTCTGAGTACACAAAACCAGACGAAAAAACAATTCAATTATAAGTTGTTCTGACTTGTTTTGTATTTTAAAATCGAAAACTTTGTGCTTTTGGAAATATGGGCAAAAACAAATCAAAACAAAATCTATGCCCTCCTCTTTCCATTTGGAAAGCTCCTATTATTTACACTTTCTCTGCTTTTATAAAAATGTTTTCTTAATGCACAGTGTTAAACACACAAGGCATGCAGTGTTTTAAGGAAAATCATTCTCCTGGAGTCTTATTGCATCACTATTTACTGTACTACAAGTCCATATAATGGTCCCACATGAGCCCTTTCAGGCTTGAACCCAACACTTCAAACTGAAATTAAAAAGTACTGATATCGTCCAGCTGCACGCTCAGTTGAATAATTATGATGACTTTGGGACTTTGTTTTGGCCGTTTGATGCATGTTGGAGTAATCTGTTCAAAATACCTGCTTTTATAAGAAAGTCAAAAAAAGAAAAAGGGAGACTTGTTTTTTTCAAATATTCATAAGCTCAACATGATGGATCCCCATGCTTTGAGAGTGAGCAGCAGGTTGAAGTTGAGGGAAAAAAAACAAAATCCATTGGTGCCACATTTTAAATCCTCCTTAGACTTTAGTTTGCTAATAAATCAACTCTTCCCCAGACAATAGTCTGTTTTCTCCCAGATTTAAAATTTAAAGTAGGAGGGGATGCATTTTGAAGCAGAGGAAGATGAGGAGGAGATGATTGAGGCATATTTGCAAAAAGACAGAAAGGAACTAAAATATGTGAAAAGTGTCAGTATTGATGTCTTCCTTAAATTTATAATGAGGTTAAATACATGCTGTGCTCAGACATATATTTTAAAAATGTTATTATTCATTATCTATGCTTAATAAAAGATAAAACATATTGTTTTTAATTATTCTTTTATTTGAATGAAAGTATTATCAAGGAATTATAAGAAGAAAGATAACCTGTATGGAAATTAATCTAACATAATAATCATAAATAGGATATTAGGTCTTTAAATGCAGTTTAACTCAATTCAACTAAATTCCTACATTTATTTCAGACATGTTTGTATATTTAAAATATGTAAAATGGTCTATAAAAATATATAAAATAAATTGTATATATACTAGCTCAGTTCAATGTAATGATTTTTATATCAACACGTGGAGGGTAGGTAGAGGACATAAGTGGACTTAAATAATTGATTAACAGCATGTGTGCACAGCTTTATAAAAGCCCAAAAGTAAGCAATTTGCTATTTCATAGTGTGTAAAACAATGTTACCAGTAAAAATATATTAATGTATGTGATAAAAATGTAGCATAAAACATTACTGCAATGAGTCTGAAGAAGATTTAGGATCAATTTTGACATGTACTGTGCCAAACTTTCCAGAGAAACTGTTGAAGTTAGGTTGAGCTTTTTTTTTGTAATAATGCAAAGAAACACATGCAGTAAACAAACATGTGAACTACAGCCATGTCATTAATGATAAAAAAAGTGGAAGGGTGATATTTAGAAATTGCTTTGGCATGACACCCTCAATAACATGTAAATACACAACAAATTACAGAGAGAATATAAACAAAACATATTCATTCATATTCATTTTCTTATGCATTAATTCTATTACAGACTATTCTTTTGCTAATTATTTTAATCAAATATTGATATTCAAGTTCTTTTGTTAGATGTCAGAAATTAATTTTAAGAAATAAATCAACAACCTTCATTTTAGAAAATACAATAGACAAATATGTGGTACATTTTCCTATGAATTGGTAGTTTTTTTTAGGGGAAAACAGGTTTTTAAATAGTATTTTTTACTTAAGAATTCATTATTTTACAAAGAACATTTTTTTGGTTCAGTTCAAACATCTAGTTAAAAGAATATTTTGAAACCTTTTTGGAAATAAAAATATGAACACATTTTTAATTCAATAAAATGTACTATACAATAATAAAAACAAACAAAAAAATAGGGATGAAAAAAACATTTAAAAGTGATCTATTTGTCTAGACATGAAAAACTATAGAATTAAAAGATCATGCACTTTCATGTTTACAGTGACCAAAACATGGTGAATTCTTACACCATATTATGTTACAAAAGCCTATTATGTGTGGATGTGGTCGTCTGTGCAGTTGTGTCACTGGTTACACCCCTGGGAACTGCAGTCAAGCTTTAAAGTCTGTTTGATTTAAAAAAAAAAACCAAATTGTTCAAACCTCTAGACTCGACCCAATTACTACCTTCTCCCAAAATGTGAAATGTCTAAATTCAGCAGCCATCAATCTCTTAATCCTGACCTGTATTGCTTCTATGTTGTTAGTAAAGTTATTATGCACCACAAAAATGCATAGAAGTGACAAAATGTAAAAAACTTGATAATCATCTTAGAAGAAAGAGGTGTTTTTTTGTTTGTTTTTAAAGAAGAACAAGATTGCACGGGGATGATAAATAAACAGTACCAGATTTATTTTTCCTTCTTGCCTTTCAACTGCCCCCTCTGCTTCCTCCACACACCAACCTCCTCTTTGTTCAGCATCCTTTTCCCAACACAAACGCTGTTCATTTTCTCAACACGCCCCAAACCATCTCAATCTGGCTTCTCAAACCATCTCAAACCCATCGAACATGAGTTGTTTCAATGGTTTTTTTTTTTTATTCCTAATCAAATCCATCCACATCACTCTCAAAAAGACCCTCAACATCTTCAGCTCTGCCTCCTGTCTCTTTCTCAGAGCCGCTGTCTCTAAACCAACAACAGGGTCACCCCCACCACGCTCTCCGACTTTCTGCTTTCAGCAGAAAAGATTAATTAAATGAACAAAAAGATGAATGCAAACATGTTCTCACAATCACACAAGCGTGCAGGAATATAGCTGATTTCTCCCAAGAAGTGCACATCTTAAACTGCTGAGCACATAGAAGCATATGCAAAAACATTTGTGTCAGCATGGGGGTCATTTTGTAGTCCCACTGATATTAATGCCTTCTCATCTCATTAAAACATTAGAATAGGACACATGTAAAGACTATCAGGGGAGTATTTGTGTGAATATGTGCTTCTTTAACAATCTGTGTCCACACATCTATAGAAAAGAAGTTTCTAAAAAAGTAAAGTTTTTCAAACTTCAGAGAAAATTTGGCCTGCCTGTGCAGTGTCTGACCTTTGTGCTTGCTACATATTTATGAAGTAAAAGTAATATAGTTGTATGCAAAGGTAACGACGAGGAGGCTGCTGTTGACTGCAGAGATCGTCAGTTTGTGACACTAATGAAAGTGGATGAATGCACTTGCCCATTTATAAATAAAAATGTGTGTTTATGCCCGTGCTGGAGGTGTGGTGATTGTGCGGCAGACTGGAAGCGGTTGTACACTGAGGAGGCAGAGGTTTTAAAGTTTAAAGAGTTTAAAGTTTTCTTGTTGGGATTTTAGTACCAGACACCCACGCCAAAATTGTGTTTTTAACGCACCTTTGTAGAACTTTTCTTAAGATGGAGGATATATATGATGAAAATTTAGCTTAGTAGTTCTTTATTCAAACTGATGAGAATCAGAAGCAGATGAAACCATACAACAAAATCTTGTAAATAATTGAACTTCTATGAGTAGCAATTGTCGACTTAGGGTAGGAATGTGTTTGTGTTTTAAATTAGTTGTAATTTAAAAGACAGTTTCAAAGGAACACGACAGGGACTGTTTCCGCTTTAGAAAACTTCCCTTAATCCTTTGGAATGACAATGTAAAGCAATGTTTTACTCTGGAGATGAAAGCCGATACTGTCATTACTGCCATTTGTTGTCATAGTAACCACAGGTGTTACCATATCAACCAGGTAATTGCAGGTATGGGAAACAATGAAAGGGTTGGAGTCTTTGTGCCAAACTGCTTTGCTGGAAACTGGACAGACAAGAGGAGAACCAGGTGAAAGCTAAATTAAATCCATTGTTGATAAAACGTGTGCATACAATTTATGGACAAATCATTTCACGGTACGACTTGATAGGATAAGTTAATTTATTTTGGCTGCATACAATTCATCACAAGATTCACTTATGAAAAGCTCTAAACACTTACCACTTATTGTGATTGCAAGCCACAGATGGCACATAATGATAGTCTGAGTCTGAGAAGAATACAATTCTGAGGGATGTACCAGTTTCTTGATCACATCAAATGTTGACTGAATGCCGTGCAGAAAACTGAGCCTCAGTCCAAAATTAATCCCCTCTCAGGCTCAATCTATTGCTGACAGACAGATGCAGATGCAAATTGAAGAGCTTTATGATCACCAAACAGCAATTGAGGAGAATCACTGAGGTGTAAAATAGATACTGCCAAGTCCATAAAACCTCTCACTCATAAGAGCTAATGCACTCCATGAGAACATTCACATCCCAAGAAGGATCTACAAAAAATCCACCTTTGCCTTTGCTAGAGCCGCTTCAAAACATTTTAATTTCCCAGGTATTTGTAGTCTTGAGAATCTGCTTGGTTTCAAACTTGTACTTAAATACACTACTCAAGCGTTGTACCTATTTATTAAACAGCCATCTATTGTTGTAGGGTTTAGGTTGTCACCACAGGGGATATTTACAGTGACGTATAATTGGAGGACAAGCCCTGACACAGCTTGTATCATAAAAACCAAAAGAAACCATCACTGTGTAAACTGTTTCTATAAATGCACTGCTTTGCATCTTCTCCATTCAATACTTGGAAATCAAAAAATACCTTCAAGTGGGTTTCATGTGCGTGCAGGAAAAATAAACATGGTCTGCAAACCAGCTCGAGTGTAATTCTCTTGACTGAGCCTCCACAACCAACCAAAACATGCTGTTAGTGAGTTGAAACTGGTATGAAAAAATATGGTAATTAAAATTATACTGGCATGCCTACAAGGTATAGTACTTCATGAAAAAATAAATAAAAATAAACAAGGAATTTACATTTTTATTAGCTTGTTCGCTAAATCCTTCCGTACTGTAATTTTAACCAGAATCTGGTGACACATTTTTGTTTAATTCAACCCAAAAGACAACTCAATTAGAGTGAAAATATAGTAGAGATCAAATACTGACTAATGTTGATAAAATTACCTTGTTTAGCTGAACTAGAGATGGATTTTAGATGTTAACAGCAAACACATCTTCAGTGCTATTAGGAAAAATAATGTTTCTTTTTTTATTGTACAATTTAAAAAAAAAGGCGTTGGAGTGAATGAAGACTGACATGTTTTTACAAGATGCCCCCAGTGGTTACTTGGTGAACTACATCTGCCTTTGGTCACTTTCTTTTTCAAATGTGCTTCAGTCTGGAATACCAAGGAGTTCCTTACCAATTGAAACAAGAGCTAGAACTTTCTTTTTCAACTATTCCAAAACCATGGGGCGTTTTAGCTGGCTCTGGCCTTATATCTGAAGACATTTGAAAAATTCTAGCCTTAATTTTTATATGCACTTTGATGTAATATTGTTTTTGTCCCCTCCCTATGTGGTACACAGCACCATGAGACCAAGAAATTAATATTTGCCGAACATATGGCTGGTTTTTGCATCTACTATCTTCCTCTATCTCATATGCAAATGATCTGAATGATTAATATTATTGCATCAGAATTAATTATGTTGGAATTGAGCTCTAGCTGAGCTTCGTTGCACTGTCAGAAACCGTCTGGGCTCACATGCAGAACAAGCTACGGTTGGTTCCTTTCATTCTAGAAAACTGTTAACAGCAACAATGGTTTTTAAGACACGTGCTTTCCAGTCCACTCAGCTGAAATTGCACGGAAAATCTGTTTTATAAGAAGATTTGTTTTATATACCACATGGGGAGCACATTGTATTACTTGTGTGATTGTCCCTGCACCGCACAACAACAGATGTACTACTTAAGAGGTCGCCAAAGTCAACGAAAGCACAACATTTTTTTCGAAGAGCTTAAAAGCAAAACCTCAATTCAAGGACTAAAACTGTTGGTTGAGCACAGCAAAAATAAATGACAGATGCCTGTGAGTCCATGATCTCATTATTGTTCATTTGATTTGTTTTTGCTGTTTTTGTTTCTGACAATCTAAATTCAAAAGAGCAGCTGGTAAAAATGAAATGACACACTGCAACCAGTAAGATGCAAAGGTTTGTGACAGATGCTAAGAAAGGGCATTGAGAGGTGGCGATGGTGGTGGGGGGTGTTGCTGGTATTGCTGCTGACTCAGCATGCCTCTCTCCTCTTCCCTTTCCATGGCAACACATTCATTCTTATCTTCAACCATTAATTTCAGCTACATAGTGCTCTGTTTTAGCAGTCAAGAGCTCTTCAGTGACTGTGTGAATGTGGTGGCATCACACAAACCTTTCCTTTAAAGACAGATTCAAATGTTTTTCTTGTTTTTTTTGCAAAATCCACTTGTTTCTGTGCAGATGCCTTTAACCATTAAGTCAACACAAATGCAACCTGCAGGTGGGAGAGTAATTCACACAGTTTTCTTGCAATCTTTTGGTCCCAAGAGTGCCAGGAGCAAACATAGGCCGGGGGGCTGCAGGGGATTGAATGGTAGAATGAGGAAGAGGAGAGGCTTGCCTGTTTGGGGTAAGAGTGGGGGTAGGGTGGGGTGGCTAACAGACGTGTGTGCTCTTGTGTGCGGAAATAAAAGCAATAAAAGTTAAGTCCACAGTACAACGGTCTCCCCATGGAGTTCTAGAAACAAGTACAGACTGGCCCCGGCTATGACACAAGTGTACATTATGTGTATTTCATTCGTTTAGGCCTGATTGAGAACAAAATCGTGCGCTAATCAATCAGCAAGTAGTTGATTATCTGGGAATTAATTCACAAAAACTGTTTTTCTTCACACATTCTTTCCTGTCACAACTGTAAATCAGATTATTTGTGCTTCAAGAACAAAAATATATTAAATAAATGTATGTGTGAGTCTGTATTTCCCAATGCCATTCATTATAGTATTGTTGAACCAGCCTCGAATTCTTCATTTGGTGAAACTTATCCACATTCAAGGAGGCAAGAAATGGGGCTGTTAGTCCACTGCTAACTTTTAAACATTTACATCTTTATATTGCTTTAAGCCCCCTTTCTATGTTACCCCCATCCACAGCTATGAATAAATGAGAGTCAAAAATCAATAAAGCTTCTTAAAAATTCACAACATCCCTCTAAAGGTGAATGTTGTCTGCAAAAAAAGCAACAAAAAAACAACGTTTTTATCCATTTTAGAGACATTCCTCACCATTTTTATATCTGAGTAAACCTTTCAAATACTTTTATGCATACTTTTTTAAAGTCTGTCTTTTGATCCTTTGCTTTTTAATTATGAATATGCTAATTTTAGGCAAAAAAAAAAAGATATAGTTTCTGCAGAGTGGAAGTAGTTCATTAGAGATTCATCTGAGTTGTGGCTTTTTTTGCACAGAGTGACCCCATCCCTACTTCCCAACATCCTTCTGTCTACATGCTCTTGCTATAGCTTATGGCCCTTCACAACCCCAACTTAATATTACCGGTACAAGAAAATGGTGAGCAACATCAGAGATTTGAGCCAGATGCCCGTTCGGACGAGAAAAACAAAGATATACATGGATCTAGTCGTCTACAAGTGGATTCATCGGAATTGAGAGGAGCAGGGAGCTTGTGGCCTGGCAATTGTTGCTTTTTTTAGATTCACAACAATTTTTAGAAAGAAAATACCCAGAGATGCTATGTTAAGCTTAATTTCCTTTATATATGTCATCCATCACCAAAAAAAAAGGGCACAAGAACATGTTAAAAACACCCAAAAACACAACTTTTATTGGAGTGTGTCTTCAATAGACTTTTCTTATCTTATTAGAGAATTTATTTCTGTCCCTCTAAATGTTCTATATCTCATTTTTCTATTTGTATTGGTTGAGGGTCAAACTAAGCTGTTTCCCAACCAACACATTTTCACAAGACCAAAATCATTTTATCTGACAAATCGATGTTCTAACAGAAATGTGAAAGCATGTATACAAGAAAATATGAATCACCACAAAATACCAAAGCAGATATCTAGAATTAGATCAGAAACAGACATTTCTTTCTCATTACAACTGGCAGACTTCCTCTGCTTTTTTTTCCTTCTCTCTCCTCAGGTTTTCACCGCTCAGTGCTGATGATATCACTGTGTACTGTGTGACTGCCACAGTGCAGCTACAGTCTCTAACACAGCCAAGAGAGGATGCATTGGGCACACAACACAGGAAGTAAACAAGACTCTATTATTCTCCCACTGACTGTGGGATATGAGACCTCCCACTGCTGCAGCCTGTGTGCAACTGGACTATAAGAGGAGGAAAACAGCAACAACACCAATCTGTCTTTGGAGGATGCAGCTCTTACCTTTTCTGCCAACTCAGTTCAGATTATTATTTACTTATGTCAGAATCAGATAAACACGTCCTTTCTGAAGTTATAACCAAACAGTTGCAGCTTGGATGAATCTATCATGCAGCCAATTAATTTGCATGTAAATTCAGTGCAGCAGCATTCTGTCCACCTGTCCTCAATGCTGAGCAGCACCAGAGTGACAAAGTTACATTTTAAGCATCATTTCGCAGAATGCAAACAATTACATCAACTGATGAATGGAGGGAAAGTCACCAACCTTAACGGGGGAGCTCCTGGTGGCAACCGGCAGCTCTCTGACTGCAGTGCCCGGAGGGGACGCGGATATCCCCGCCGCGTACCCCTGCAGGGAACCACCGGGTAGGGACTGCCTGCCACCAGCTCCCGCGCCTCCTCCTCCGCCTCCTCGCTGCGGCCGCTGCTTGATCCCATCCAGCAGGCGGACCAGGAGGATGTTGGCTGGCAGGTCGTCCACCCCGCAGTCCACCAAGATGCGGCACTCGGGGCAGCGCAGCTCGCTCCTGGAGCTGACGATGTTCTCCAGGCAGCGGCGGCAGAAGGTGTGCTGGCACGGCAGCACCTTGGCCGTGGTGTCCAGGCGCTCCAGGCACACCGAGCACTCCAGCAGATCCAACAGCGACGAGGAGTCGTCCATGTCGGCGGAGAGGGTAAGCATCTGGGCTGGAGGGTCCGAGGAGATGCCGCGGCGACTTTCTTCTCCTCCTCCACTCGGATTCCGTGGAAGTCACCCGGGAACGCGGAACATTCTGGGAGGTGAAGCCGGTGGGAAGAAGCCCACAGACGCACCGCGACCACCTCCAATCCTCCCCTCGGTGCGCTTCTCCGCGTCTCTCTTTGCGTCTTCTTCTGTGTTTCTCGCTGGTTCCCCGCGGGTCTCCCCACCACCACCACCACCACTCACCAGCAGCTGTGCAGAAAGCGGTGAGGTCACGCTCTCATCATCATCATCATCATCATCTCCCGCGCGCCCATCACAACTGCGGTGCGCGCTCACAAACCACAGAAAGAGAAAAATGAGCAGCGCGGCCTCTCTCACTTCTGAACAGTTCTCACACCTGCAGAACAATCTTTCAAACATTCATCTCACCTGCAGCTGATATTCTCCAAATCATCACAAACACCATTCAATATATTTGAGTCTTAAAAGTTGCATCATTCGAGTTTCTTAGAATCTATTCGTTTCCATGAAGTGCATCCATGCAAAAACTGTAAAAAATGATTTATTACCAATTTATATTCTAATTCTGTCTTTAATGGAAGCAGCCATCCTTCTTATTAGAAAACATTGAAGTGGCAGTTCAGTCAAAATCTAGTCAATGGTGACACCTTGTGGATGACTCTCTCTGCTCAGAGTATTCTCTTCAAAATAAAATGATGTCAGTGGGACAGTGGGTATTTGCAATTAATGAGGGAATACATCATATAGTGATGTAACATGATGAACTAAATGTAAAGGGGAAAAATGAATAAAACTAGGTAAGATCACACAAGTAACACATATTCTTGACTCAGTCTATTAACTTTTCAAACATTTTTGTATCTTCCATCCATTTTCTTAACTTACTATAACTCTTTTAAAGTCATGGAGTTATCTGAGCCTGTCCCGGCTACTGTTGGGCAAAGGCGAGGTACACTCTGGACAGGTCGCCAGTCTGTTGCATACAAAACCTGTGAGGACACTTTTATAATAATCAATCAACCAACGGCTTTCACAGGTTTTTGCATCTTCCCAACCTTTAATTCCTTTATCACCAACAGCTGCAACTTAACTTGTGATTTTAGCTTGTGGGAGGAAGCTGGGCAATCCAGGCATCTTTGGGTGCAGGAAGGAACCAAAACTCCACTTCAAACAGCTGAGGTCCCGACTAAATCCAGGATGTTTCCTCCTCCTTCAAGCCGGTGGTGCAAACTAGATTTTTTTTTTTTTAGTAAATGCCTGCCTGCAGTTTTAAAATGAATGAACTGTATTTGTGAAACATTTCCTGACCAACACATTATAAAGTGCAATCATCATTGACATAGTGCGTCGTCCATTCTCAGTCTATGTATAGTGTTGTCCATAAGCTAAGAATGCTTTCATCTTTGTTACATTTTAAAGGCAGAGGTCAGTGTCTTTGCCAAGGGCACTTTGATATGTAAACAGCAGTAGAGAAATTAATAACCTTCTGACTATACTCACTGTAAATCATGCTTTCATCCGTGACTGAGGCCAATCCAGGTAGGAAACGCATTAATTATGACCCGAGGTGGAGTATATAAAAAATAAAATACTACACGGTTGATTAAGTGTTGCCTTTGTTTACTGTTAGGCAAAGGTTTCTCAAAGAGCGTTGGGATATAATTGGCAGTGATGGTGAGTCAATATAAAGCCCCTTCAAATGCATGTGTCTTTCAGCCATTATTATGGCCTCGCTTAGCATGTGCACCTGTTCAGACCTGCTCTGCTCTCGTTCTCAGGAGGCGTAGGAAGTGAAAAAGATAAATTTGTGTGTGTGTGTTTGGGTGCATGTGTGTGAGAGAGACTAAAACGAATCCAAGGGGTGGTTCTTTTTTTTTTTTTTTTTCCTCTATACCACCCACGTTGAAAAGTGCTCAGCGCTCCACCTTGAGCTGCTAAGCACTGCAGTTGAAAGGAAAGAGTGTCTCACTGTGTGTGTATTGATTGGCACTGACTCTGTTGTATATATTTACTTAATTTCTAAGTGACACAGATGTTTTGTTTGCTCATTTGATATACACCACCTGGCCGGGGGAAAAAAAAAGCCAACATATGGATTTCTCCAAGTAGATAAGTGTGTTTCATTTGAAAGTGAATGCTGTGATTAGCATCTTTAAGTTGACAACAAGTTAGTCAGGCGGAGCTAATGCAGTAAAAAGGGTGTTGCCCTTTACAGCTCACATAGTTGGGGCATTTTTTTGTAAGAAGTGGTGAATGCACAATGCACTGTTATCAAGCAAAATTGATCACAAAACAAAACCACAAGTTGAACGGCAAAATAGCGCAAAATCTAAACCACACAACTTTCTACCAAAATCAACTGTTTATTAGGATACTAAACAGGAAGAACTACATCTTAAAAAGGAAAATTATTAAAAGAAATTGACTGTATATGAGAACTGGACTGAGTGAGTGTGACATCACCCATAGAAAATCACTTGGTTCCTATGAAATGAAGTCAATTAAGTCTCTATTTTTTGTGATGTGGACGTTGCCATGTTGGAATCAGTAAACAGTAATTGGTTCGAGTCGGTCGGGGTCGACGTTTCTATGGCAACCACTCTCGCCAATCAGGAGTGAGCTTGTTGGAAGTCCATGCCCCTACCACTTGAAAGCTGCATTAAGAGACATATCGAACGCTGGTCGTGAGACTGTTATTGTTGCATCTGATTTGTCTGTATATAGCTTGAATAGCTTATATTGAAGAAATATGTGAAATAAAAAGATAAAAATATTTTGAAAAAAAAGAAGGTAGCAGAGCGAGAATGTTGTTCTGACAAATATAATGATTGGGTAATAGCTTTTTTTTTTATCTTAAAAGATGTATATTAGATTTTGGCTTCTTGAAACACAAAAGAGGAGGGGTCACTATGTCCAGTTCTCATGTACAGTCAAGGATTCTTCCAATAAATTAGAGCTTATTCTGAATTCTCAAGGTCATTTTAAAGAGACAGAATTGTTAACATTGGACATGTCAGGTTAGATTTTGTCAGCAGTTTGTCAACATGTATTTATCAATGCTGTTAGTTCAGGTGATTTAGTCTGGATTAAAACAAGCCCCCCCATCAGCGACTCAGTATTCCAGAATAAACAACAAAATAGGTAAACTTAGCCATTTTTTTAAATCAATATGACCAAGAAATAAAAACTCTTCTGTGAAAATGCAAAAATAAATAATAATTATATGCTGACATATATAAAATGGATAGAAGAAGAGTTCCCAAGTTGCATTTTTTCTTAAAAAAAGCTCAAATTAAACATTTAGTTTAGAATTTGATGAGATAATAGTTTAAAAAAAATCTAAGCAAACTCTATGAGTCTAACTGATAATTTGTGATTTTATTTGCTGACATTCTGCATGGATGCCACACATAGTCATACAGGAATTTCTCCAGAGGCTTTTAGTGCTAAAGCATCAGCAGCTGTTGAAAAAGGCACAAAGTTATTCAAGGAAGACGAGTCTTTGGGTGTGGAGCATTTTCCTATGGAAATTCAGACATTTTCGGTCATACACTTGATTATGCTTGGGTGTGGTTCCTCAATATTTATGGCTTATCTCAACCTCTTAATGTTTTTTTATGAGCTGTGTGATCTGTACATAATAGGCATGGCCCAGCATGTTAGGAGGATGAAGCCAAGTCATCCACAGGTTCATGAACTTCTTTAAAGCCATCACTAAAACAGAAGAATTAGTCTCTTGATTAAGGGATACTTTGTTGGACCCTTTAATGTTTCTTTCTACAGAAAAGTAACCATAACTCAATAGAAATACCTTGATAATTTATTTTTTTTCTTACATGTTACCTGTTCTGTTCATATGACTGGATTTTTACTAGAAATTACACAAGAGGTAAATCAAGTCAATTAACTGTTCAACAGTTCCCACCTTTAAAAAGCAATAACATACAACAAATATATAGATTGAGTATGACTAATCTGTTAGCGAGGTTTTAAGGTTTGGATAATTTCTTATAGTTGGTGACTAAAATCAAGTGCTTTTTACATTTTTCATGTCTGATTTGGATTCTTTTTTTCTTTTGCACTTCATTCCTTGCTTGCTCTCTGCTGTCTTGTCTAATTAATTAGGTTTCTGTGTGTTTAAGCTCCTGTTTTCAGTAAATTCCTTGTCGGATCACTGACTGTTATCCGTCTAAGTGCTGTGGTGAGCTGCCACAGCTCGTGTTTTGGAGTTCCCTTAAATATTTTTATGACATCAAGTTTTCTTCCAAGCTTTCTGGGTCCTGCTCCAAGCATTTTATGACATGTTTCATTTTTTTGAGAGAGAAAAAAAAGAAACTCATAGACAAGAGTGTTTTCTAACAAACTCTTCGGAGTTTTAATAACTTGGTAGCAGAAGCAGCAGACAAATTGTCTTATCTTCTATTTTTTTTTTTTTTATTAAATAAGCACATTGTAGTCTTATCCTGAGGGAACAATTGTGTTTCTTCACACATACTTTCTCAGGTTGGCTTATTATATTTCTCTACCTGTCCTATACTTTTTTATTTCAGAGCAGTTCACTTTGTTGCAGTCTAGCTATTTTAGAATAGAACGACCTACGTCATTATGGAGCAAAGTGGATTGGAAGAGATCAAAAAGTCCTAATCGATTCCTGAGAGCCAAACAACTTGACTTCCCACCAACAGTGCTTGCGAAATAAAAAAAATCAAAACAAAATCCAACTTTGGTGACTTTAGGCAGTTAAGAGTAATTTGAGTACTTTAGAGCAACATTGTTTATGATTCTTCTTCATCTCAACTGCAGCCAAAAGAAGTGAAAAAGTATGAAATTACAATCTCCACTGCATGGATCTCTATTCATAATAGCAAGAATGAGATAATTGAGGTTTCTCTTGGACTGAGAATCAACCAATATGCCTTAACTATGCAAATCCGCATGTATGCATGATCTGTAGCAAAATGGAAAGCAGTATGATACATAAAATTACATATATTATGGAGATAATTAAACTTTGTGAGGAAAAAGCATGAACTTTCCTTTAAAAATTATAGCAATTTCATATTACTTTGTACTTTTTCTTCTCGTTAATTGAGCAGATGGAATGTACATCCATATTTATCATCAAGAAAGGTCAACTTTGGTTCCATAAGAGTGTGCGATTTCTTTTATTTTCCTTGTAAAGTTTTAGTCTAGAACATTTGTTGTTATTTAATTAATTTATCCCTACTGTGTCTGTAACTCTTTGAGAATTTTTGTCAGGATCAACATTCGTCTGCTTGCAGCTCTTTCTCTTCTCTGATGCTTTTCTATCAGCGCCCACGTTTCAATACAGCTTTACCAAAGTTTATTTGTTCCGCATCTTCGTGACTGGAATCAGTCTGGATTTATCATAACTATAGGTATGTGACAGGGAAGAACAGCGCCGGCACATCACCTCTACTTATGCGCTACACCTCTCGCTCTTTCATCAGCCAATGTCTTTCGCACTCGCAAAAGTAGGTTATCTGACACGACAGTTTCCATGGCAACCGGTTCCTTGCTTTCACACTGAAGGCTAGTTAGAGGCCGTGCGTGTGTTCTCAGACAGGGTATGTGAGGCAGAAGCTGACAGAGGTAAGAGCAAGGTCATACCGTCTTGTAAGAGGTTGGTTCACTGGTTTTATGTGTAATACTAGAATATGCTGACACCATGTCAGGAGCTTCTGCACCTAAAGGTTTTGTTCTCCTCGTTTGAGGGTGCCTGATGCAAAAGAAAGGCAGCACGTCATTATGCATTGGATTTTTCTGCTCAAGATTAAAGAATGCAAAGATGCTGAGATTTTTATTTTTTTTTAAAGACTTGAAGTCTACATCTTCACAAGAATGGATTGCAGCAGCCATGATTGATTTTTAGGTCATCATCCACAACTTTGAACATCTCAATAATATACAGAAACTTAAAAAAAACAAGTTTGAATTATTTAGGTGTGATCTGACAGAATGTCAAGGAGAAAGGAGAGATGCTTGACCAAAACAGAGGAAAAATCAGCACAAATTCCCTAATAACAGTGATAAGGGTGACTATCTGAGCTTGGTCTGCAGCTACCTTGAACCACCGACTCATCATCAACACTGCAAGGAACGGGCTAATATTCCTCCTCTAATACAAAGTTATTCACTTAACTACCGCTTCAGCTAATTGCTGCAAAATTTGTTCAAACATAAAGATTCCAAGCCAAATCCCAAGTGTCTGGTAATGTCAATTTCCTTATATACAGTCAGCTGGCTGTGATTTTTACACTCCACCATATATTACAGTAAATACAGGTTTAACTTAATGTGTGTTTTTGTCCAGTGTGTGACAGAGCTGCAATCACTCTCTCAGCAGAACTCGTTACTCTTTCTTGTTATCCTCTCTTCATCCGCTCTTTATCCTCTCTTCTTATCTTCTTTTTCTTTGGTCAGGAAGCTGAATCCACATCAATGCACTTCTAGTAAGGGACAGGGGGGCTGGATGAAAGGACAAAGGATATAGATAGAAGGGAGAACAGAAGATGACCACTGCTTTTAAAAAAATAACAAACACATAAAAAAAAGTGATGGTGAGAGGGAAAGTCAGAGATCCAGAGTAATTACAAGACTGTGCTTTCAAAGCCTCTTTTATTGCATTCTTTCTGCAGTTAGGGAAGAGGAAAGAACAGACAGGAAAAGAAGAGGAAGAGTAAAGTCCAAACTTCAGTCCAGTTCAGAGCCAATGCACCACTCAACTGCACTGCAGATTCAAACCAACTGGGGCTTTGCTTCAAAGACATTCTTGTGCATGTAGGGTGTTTGTGAGAATGGGTGTGGAGTATTTGTATAAAGAACCCAAACAGTAGTAGGACTGGGTTACCATTATGACAAGCTAAACTTATGTAAAGCAGAGAGTACATTGTGCTAAATACTGTGAAATTGGATTAAATTTTGTAGATGTGAAATGTGTTTTGCTTTTTAAATTTAACATATATCTGCTAATATATATTGGGGTTTTACACAAGAAATGAAAATGGCATGTTCAAATAAAAGTTTAGTAGTAGTGTAAATAAGTTAAAATAAATAAATAAAATAATAACAATTGTCTTATTCTAATTATATACATTTCAGGGTTGCATGGGGTAGAGTGATACATTCAATCTGGGCTAATTTTGTTGTAAAAATATGAAAGAAAAGAGATCTTGTTCTTTTAGAAAACTGATAATGTCAAGTCCAGTGTATCCTCTGATTCTCTGCTAAAGTCTTCTTCTATGATACTAAAAAGGTTAGGGTAACAGGGTTGTGTGCATGTTGTGAAACTCACATTCCAAGGATAATAATTATTATTTGCATTATTTTGCTTAATGAAACAAAGGAGACACCAATGAAACAATTAATGCAAAAATAAAATAAAATTAAAAAAAAATAAACCATCCATTTTCTCAACCTATTTTGTTGCTATTGGGGTCTCAGGGCTGCAGGAGTCTAATCATGTGGGTAAAGGCAGGATTTATCCTGGATAGGTTGTCAGTCTGTTGCAAGACCACAATCACACACCCATGTACACTTGCATCCACACCAAGGGACAACTTAGAACACGTGTCAAAGTCAAGGCCCGGGTGCCGGATTCGGCCCTCTGGGTAATTATATCTGTTATATTATTTTATTTTATTGCTATTTTACATGGCCCAATGTTATCTTGTGCGTATTTGTAACTTGCATAATTTAGACATAATATTTTTACGGAGAGTAAAATATTGAAAGTTATTCAAGATTTAAGTGGATTTATTCTGGATTGATATTGCTGCCTGTTTTTATTCATAGTTATGTTAAAAAGTTATGTTTTTAAAGTTTTTAACATTTTGTTTTAGTTTGTTCAATAAATGTTTATCGGTGTGTTTTGGATTTTTGCCCCCTGTGCGATTGACTTTGACACGTGATTTAGAGTAAACATTAATCAATGAAGCATGTTTTTGGATGGTGGAAGGAAGCTGGAGTTTCTGAAGGGAACCCACACATGCATGGGGAGAACATGCAAACTCACAGAGAAGTCCTCCATTGGTGATTCCGTTTTGGGTCCCCCAGCTTGGACTTCTTGCTGCGAGGCAAGAGCACTAATCACTGCACAACCATGCAGTCCCCCATAAAATTCCAAAGTTAATTTTAACTATTTAAGATTAAGTTTGGTCATCAGGAGAAAAACAACAGAGAAACAAATGTATTTTAGGGGGTACTCCAGACTTACTTGGTATTTCTAAAACTATTTTCAAGCATTCGTTTTTCTTAATTTTTGTAGATTTGGTCTCAAGACAAATACATTTAGTCAGAAATGACATGTTTTAGTACTTTGTTTGGGGATTATTTGAACTATGATGGGTGGGATGTAAGATTTCCTTTAATTCTGGAATAGTCATTTTAAGTATTTTCAGCATGTTTCTAACAAAAAACACAGTTCTGAACTATCGGCAGACCTGACAACTTTTAAAGTTAGTATTTCAGTAAAACATAAAATAAGGCCACAAAATATACTGTTTTGATAGATTTTTTTTTCACTTTTAGCCTTAACCCTTTAACTACTCACAAAAAAACAAAAACAAAAAAACACAAAAGAATGTATTTTTTATTGCTGCTTATTGCCTAGGCACACAGCCCCTAAAGGGACATAAAAGTAGAAATAAATAAAATAAAAATAAAAATTGAAGTAAAAAAATGCTGGTTAC
>NC_050532.1:12243370-12264210 GCF_002922805.2 Oryzias melastigma | reverse complement strand
AAGAGCTCCAACCGGAGGAATGCAAGCATGGTTGTTACTAGTCTTTGGAAAACTAATTTTTACAAAAAAAATTAGAATTATTAATGTTGAAAAAACATTTTGTTTTAGAAAATATTACTACTAATGTGTGGTTGTTAGTTTGTGGATGACAATAACTTAAACTCCAGCACCTAATTTTCATTATTTATTCCAGTAATTCAAAATAATATGCAGTTAATTATTAATATTCATTAGTCATAGAGCTGATAACACTAAAAATAAATTTTGAAGCATTTTGATTTGCATGAATGATCTCTATAAAATAAATCTTTCAGTGTGGTGCGTGAAGGAAGCGTCCCTAAATAATTCAGAAGTATCAGTGCGTGTTGGTGCAAAGGTTGTAGCCCAAGGTGGGAGCATAATTTTCATATCTCTTACTTTATGAAGGCCTCACAAACTGTAGTGATTTATAATCCTTCCTGCTGAATAGTAGTGGCTCTATTTTACAATAAACAGTTATAATTCTTGGCTTTAAATTAGTAAAAATAAAGACAAAAAGATGTCTAAAGTATGTTTAGGTTAGTTTTTTTTTTCCTCCTGCATCGGCGTGCACTTCTGACCCTTGCACACCTTCTTCCCCTGTCTGCATAATTGTTTTCTTGGTGCCGCCTGGCTGTCCCGGCCCTGGGGGGAAGTCCTGCCCGCAGACAGGCAAGTGGGCCCGGCTGTGGACATGCTGGGTCCTGCCGTGTCTCTGAAGTCTGCTGGCTGTCTTTGAACTAGAGCTGCTGGAGGTGGAAATCAATCCGTCTCTATCCCCCTGTCTCTCTGACTCCCCCTGCAGCCCCCAGCGCAGCTTGTCTCTGCTGCCACTGAGGCTTTCATGTTTACAGGTAGAAAAGCAAAAAGGAAGCGCTGAGAAGAAACAGGAGGGCGTGTAGCCCGTCTTCAAAAGACGTTAATATGGTTTCTGGGGATTAAAGGGATGAAGGTAGAAAAACTAACAAACCTGTTGCCTGTGGTCATGATCATCCTAAACTGAAATGAAGTGAAGCGATAATTTGTTTACTTACTCGTCGCTCTGTCACTTGGCTCTTCTCGGTATTTCATTTCACACAAAGCTCTATTTATTTTGGAGTGATTTCATAGAAGGATTCTTGTGAAAGTTAACGGCGAGATTCACGCAGAACGCCAGCTGATTTTAATCCAAGACATTATTCCCATTTAACGCTGTAGAGAAGATTCTGAAAGCTCCAATGGAGTTGGAAGTTACGCCTCACACATATAGGAGGAAATTTCATCTTAACACATCATAGAGTTTATTTATAGAAGCTATTTAAACGCTTTACATTAAGGATCATTTATTGTTACTGCCAGATCAAGGGTGGTATAAACAGACCAAATGAAAGAGGCACAATTGCCTCAAACGTTGTATATTTTTATAAATTTGCAGCAGATTTATGGAACTAAAACTTGGAACAGAATAAAACAGACACAGCTTGCGGAATATTAGAAAACAGTGAAACGATTACATCCCTAATTGAGAATTACTGGAAAATAATTGATAGTGACGTGTATGGATACAGCTCCTTTTTAAGCCATACATTTTTAACTTAAATGACACATTTTTACATGTTTTATATGAGTTTTATTTTTTATTAAAGGCAAATACAGGTTGAAGTTGGAAAATTATTTTTCTTTTTCTATCGGCTTGTGATTCCAGATATTCAATGCATCAAAGCTGGTCGTTTATCTATACACATAGTTAGAATGTCCAGTTATGCTCTTTGTTAGATATTTTGTTAAGTTAAATTCCACATACATATTTAGCTTTAATGGCATAAATTTTCCTGTATAGAACAAACATTTATTTATAAAACTATTTAAAATATCTACTGCTGCTTTAGAATTGAAGAATTTAAAGACTCACCTTCATGAAAACTTGGTGCTTTAACTTGTTCTTGTGGCATTTTTTTTAATGCCAACATATATTGGGGAATTTAGTTTCGAAATTGCATTTCTGTCTAAAAATCATTGTGAATCAGAAGCAAACAAAAAAAAATGCAGTTTATGAAAAAGTCTATTTGTGATGTAGAAAATATGCTGGGAGGGCCACAACAAGCCCTTTGTTCTGAGCTCTCAACAACAGTGAGGGGAAGAGGGGCGGGGATGCTGTGCTCCAACAGTACCACCCACAACTCAGAGGTGTAGTTGTAATGAACTACTGCCGCTCTGCAGAAACTATGTCCTAGAAAACAGTATCCTTGTTTTAAATTTTTCTTGAAAACAGCATAATTTTAAATGAGGTCAAACGATGATCGGAGTAGGTCTTTAAAGTCACCTTTCAATCAATCAATGAATCAACCAGTCATGTTCGTGCAATTTCAAAATCAAATAAAAAAATATTCTGAGACGTTGCTCCTTAGCACTTATAATAAATTTTGCAATTCATAATATCCATGTTAATAGTATCAATCTCGTTAATGTGGGGTTCATTTTATCAGTGGTGTTGGTGAAGATTACCAGGTAATAAGTTTAGCCAAAGTCCACCTTGAGAAGGGACTTCAAAGTTTGAACAGACTTTAGCTGGTGTTGAACGTTGGTGGAAAGTACACAGAAAGCTGAATTTATTTATTTCAATCTTTGTTTTTAGCGTTTAATCACTGATTAAACAGAACTGTTGAACAACGACCAACTGGGCGATGTGAACAAATCACAAAATTCATCTCACTTGATTTAAAATGGTAAATTACCTGAAAAACAAACTTTCCGGAAGCAGGTTAGTGTACATGTGGTGGTTATTTAATTGATAGAGGAAATGGAGACTGATTGTCACTTAGCAGTCACCTGGTAAAGTACCCTTGCTCCAGTTTATCTAGTCCAGGGGTAGGCAACTCGAAGGCCGCAAACCTGCATATTTTCCAACATACTCTGCTCTGACATGATCTAATTGGCTGGACACACCTGAACCAGGTAATCAGTCATGAGTAGGGCTTGGATATCTGGAAATCATGCAGACGCTGCAGCCCTCGAGGCCTGGAGTTGCCTATTCCTGATCTAGTCTCTTAACCTACTTCATACTGGACGTGTGCTGGGGTTCATTAAAGTGTAGATGTAGGTGCACAATCCAAATAAATAATACATTCCAAATAAACAATGAATTCTAAATAAAGAAAAAGTTGGAATGCTCGATGGGCCAACATGCAGTTTTAAGTAGGTATAGGAGCCTGTCAATATGAGATTTGAGAACGAAACTACTTTTTTTTACCATTCTTTTCTCTTTTGGGTCATAGTTTGCTCCAGCCAGAATCACCCCCCAGAACCAGCTGTTGTCACTGTGTGTTGTGCTCAGAAAGTTTGATCCAATCTGTAAAAGTGAAGAAAAGGTATTTTGGCATTCCCCTCCTTGAACTGAGTAAGCTGGGCTCAAAGTACCCTTAGAAATAAAATGAGGTGTACAGTGTTTTTAAAATTGCTTTAACTATTGCATTGTGGGAATTCCAGAAATACATATGGAAAAATGTTCAGTAAAGCTGTGGAAATGCACATCTTTGGTTCTTCATTAGGGTTTGATAAATGTTGACAAAAAAATAAAGAGATCGGGAAATTTGGTCCAAAATCATGTTTTACAAGTTTCCATTACGTTCTTTTGTTTACTAGTTTTGACAAAGCCATTAACTTTTATTCACATTTGTTGACATCATCATGATCATTTTTACACAGCACTTCATTTACTGTATTTGAAAACAAGAGTTTTACAGCTTTTTCACTAGGATATATAAATTTCCATTCTATTCCTTTATCCTGGGTGTTAGTCAGTTAGCAGGAATTAAACACACAGATGAATTCCAGCTTGCAGATTGGCCTTCCAACCTATTGTCAATGCAGAATAAACAGAGACAGACGCAGAGACAGCGAGATAGACGTTCTGCTCCAGGAGAGTTAAAGAGGGGAACAAGGGATCAAGGAGAGCAGACGATGAAAGACAGATCACCGGCAGGCAGAAAATCAAAGAGCGCGCTGACTGACTTGAACTGCCATAGGTGTGTGATAGGAGAGAGTGTGTGCAGGTATTTGCTGCATTTTTTTTAAGACTTTGTTTCTCCGGCACACATAGTGCAAGCTGATGGTAAGCCTGTAATTAAAGCAATCATAAGATGAAGAGAGATGAAAAACATCATTTACTCATGAGCAAAGACACACTTTTTCAAATGAAAAGAGCTAAAATTGTTAGAGGCGGAGCCTTTGTTCTTGCAGAGAAAAACATTGTCATTAATCAAGATGAAGGAATGAAGTGTTGCTGCTTTTGGTGAGTCTTTAGACTGATTTGTTAGTGGAAATAAAAGTTTTTTTGATGCTCCTGCGAAGAGTCAGATCCGTGGAGTTGCACGGAGTCGGAGTAAGACGGTGTTTATCCTGGAGGAGGCGGGGGCTGAGGGGGTCTGCTGTTGTCTGAGGTTTGGGTCTGTCTCCAAAGTTAGAAACCTCTTTAATTGTAGGTTTATTTTCACATCAAACTTCGATGGTAGTCATCTAACAAATCAGATGTATTTATTTCTAGCTCATTTAGTTCCTCATGTGAGCCTCGGTGGCTACTTTGTTGAGTGATTTTGACTTCCTGTGGGACCAATTTAGGCCTTCAAAAGCCAAAAGAGAGCCTTGCAGAAACATACACAGACCTTTCTCCCTTTGGATCTGTCTGCAATCAGCCAGCTCCATTAGGTAAAAGTGGTTGTACTGTTGTGACTGACAGGCCTGCCACCAGAACCTTAAGCTCCAGCTGCCCTAAAAACAAGATGAAGTGCCAGCAGCAAATTCCTCCCACATAGAAAAAATACTCATAAAATGACTGGTATAGTTATCTCACTAAATTAGTATAAAATGTATCTTTGCTATTTATCTATAACAAAAAATGCATTTTATGGTGTGTTGTTGAGCAAAACTAATATAAACAAATGTTTCCAACTACTGCTGTTTTTTTAAAGTCATTATTCTCACGGTTTAGTGTCTGCATTACACAGAATATATGGGTACAACTGCTAAAAACGTGGCTCGCCTTTGTTGTTTCAAGGTTTTGTTTTAAATGAGAGAGCGAACAGTGGGGAAAATCCAAACTTTTTATGTTTAATGCATCTACTTCACAGAAGTTTACCTGCCAATGACAATTCAGATAATTCACTTTTATCATTTTCCCCAGACTGTAATTTGTGCTTTCTATGCCTTTACTAAGCACTAGGCACATTAATTAAAGGTGAATAGAGTGGATGGCTTAATAGTTTAGAAATTACTCTCAGACAGACATCAAGAGATGATAATGACATGATTTTCTCATGTGGTATTTGAAGATGCATACTACTGCTGTTTGATATGGTGTGATTTAGGTAAACAGAAACTGTTATACACACAGAGAAACCAGCAGACGTTCAGTTTTTCACGGCTGTATGCCATGTATGTGTAGCTTATATATAACAGAGCCTGCAATAGTGAAGAGTATGAAGGTCTTTTCTTTCCATCGAGAGTTCAACTTCCTTCCAGGATTGTGCTATAAACATTTAACATTCCACAATTAACAACATAAAAAGGTTTTTTTTTTATTACTTTAACTTGTGTATCAACTGTTTCCTCTCTAACTTACTGCCACATATTTTTGAGTGAGCACTAGTTAACTCATCATCTTTTGATTTATTGTAAAATCATTCCCATCTTTTAATTGTGATTATGTCGTTTTAATTTGGAAAAAAAAACCCAAAAAGCTGCTGTTTTCTTGGACATAGTTTCTGCAGAGTGGCAGTAGTTCTTTAGAAATTCAAATCTGAGTTGTGGACGCGACTGTTGTTGCATAGTATGTCTCCATTTCCCATCATCCCTTTGTTTACACTTTCTCCCGCTAGCTTGCACAGGAACTAACATTACTGGTGCAACAAAAATGGGGAGCAATACTGAAGCTATCCAGCCGTACGAGGAAGAGGAGGAAGACTTACATGGATCTATTTGTCTGTGAGAGGATGTATCAGAATGGAATTGAGCTGGGAGCTTGTGGCTTGTATGTCACATCAACAAGCTTTTTCTAACAAAATTGTTTGTATCTGCTCCTGATTCACAGTGATTTGAATAAAGAAATACTCAGAAATGCATTTTTATTAAGAATTTTCTTAATATATGTCCTCCTCCATGAGAAAAATGCTAGAAGAACATGTTAAAAGCACCAAAAAACACAAGTGTGATTGGATAACCAGGCTTTACTTCATTTTCAGTCTCTAAAATAAAATATAAAAATATTTTGTCAATTCACTTGATAGGATATGAAGTTCCAGGCTACAAATAATTTGATTGAGTTGATTCTATCTGGAGCACCAGTTTAAAAATTGTAGGTTAAATATGTTATTTATTGCTTCCACATTAATATTGAATTGCCTGTAATATCACGAGTCAGTGCGTAGATACACCATTCGATTGAAGTAGAAAATAAAGAAGCAGTAAACTGGACCTTATCTTTTAATATTGAAGACATTTCACCTCTTCTCTAAAAGATGCTTTCTTAATTCTGAGCAATTGAGAATTCAGAATTGAGAAAGCCTCTTTGAGTAGAGGTGAAACATCTTCAATGATAAAAAATAAAGTTTAGTCTATTGCTTTCTTTGCTCTCTAGATCGATTGTTACTCAAAAGATGTACAACTTCAACTAAAATTCTATCAAGATAAAACAGACATAAAAAAACATCTGAAACTAAAATCAAACAACCTTGAAAAGACAAGAAGTACATGTTGAGAATAATTACAAATAATTACCATCATCTTTTTTCCTTCCTGCTCAATTTATTTATTTGTGTACTTTACTTTCTGTGACCATATATAAATGTAAAGCAGTTGACACTAAGACAATGTATTAAAGTCTCTCTGCATTATTACTCCTTTACAAGTACCCTACCATAAGTGATTATTTTAGACGTCACTTTTAAAGACAGGAAAGAAAAAGTGCGATAAATTAAACCCCAGAATTCAGAATGAAAAATAAGTTTTAACTCTGTATGCTGTTAATGGGATTTTCATCACGAAGAAAAAGCTTTTCAAGAGACCACAGACCGTACTCCAACCGCATTCTTCACTGTCTACATCGCTCGGCCTCTTGGCTGCGTTCCCTGGCCACTAATTGGCCTAATACTTAATTGAGTAGTCAGCGCCGTAATAAATATCCTTTACTGAGTTGGACGGTGATTGTTAAAAGCTATTTCCCACATAATCCATCCGGAAGAGAGCGCAATGGTACAGAGCTATCAAAACATGGAAGGCATCCAAATTCACCCCGGCAACACACACACACTCATCAGCTCGTAAAAAAGGGGATTCTATTATGTAACCCCTAAAATTAGGCAACCCAATGTTAGCTTCTGTGAGCAACGTTACATTTTATCATTGATTGTTGAGCAGGTCAAGCAATTAAAGCTTTCAATAAAATTCTCACATTATTTATTTTTTCTTTTTAGAAATATTTTGGATATTTTGGGTATTATTCCTGCTTCTTAAAGAGTGCATTTACTTGTTTGATCCACTTCATAACTTGTTTTTTCAGATGGTAAGCTGTGCAGAAGCAAGAATTGATAAATAACAATGAAAAATATCTTGTGGGTTACTGTAATCTTACGAGAAGGTGACAGATTTTTTTTTCTTTTGTAGTTAGGATCTTAAAGGAAAAAAAACCTTTTCTTCTTCTTTTTTAAAAAGTAAAAAACATTCTCCATTTCCATAAGACGTGGTATTTGTCAGCATCACCCCCAAAAGACCAGCAGTTCGGTCCTTTCAACTGTAAAACCAACCTAAAACAACAATTTGTCCATTTTTTTTTTTTTAGCTTAACTGAACAATTTGAGAGACCATTCTGGTGTGAAAACACCCTAAACAGAGTCTACTTTTGCCTTTTGCCGCAAAGACAAGTGTTAACACCTAAAAGTTTTTTAACATGAACTTCTTTTTTAACACCCTTTCAAATAACTTGTGAGGATTTAACCTTTTATTTTTTCCCCCTGCAAAATCCACCATGTTTGAGTCAAAATTAGCATCCATTTGCATTGAATGAGGGTTGAAAGTTTTATTTTTGTTTTTGGAGCAAGAATTGAGAATTGAAGAATTGAAATTTATTCTTGGTGCTACAAGATTACACTTTGAATTTCCTTTGCTGCCATCCAAATAAAGGAAGAGCAGATATTAGGACATATAGCCGATATATAAAACAATAAGAGGGTATGGAAAACTTTTCATTCTTTGAACACTAAGATCGGTTTGTCTGTATGAACGACGTAGTCTGTTAGATACAGTCAAACACAGAGTACCGGTAGTTATTTATCAGAGATTATACAATCTTTAGAAGATTAATGCCCCTTAGGGAGCTGGAGTCTCAGGCTTACTTTCATCTCAGACCTGCCCCAACAGAGAAGGCTGAGGTTAGAGAGACAGGGTTGAAAGAGGTAAAACAGATTGTCAGAAGACACCAGAAGTCTTCAAACGCAGCAGCGCTGGTGGATGTGTTTGTGTGCGAGGAGGTTTGTGCGTACATCACTTTAACCCCATAATGAATAGCCTCAAGGGGGTCCACAGCCATTTGGCAGTTATTCATTTCCTGATTTCAAAAAAGAAAGGAAGAAAAAAAAAACACCATCAAGCCTTTTATCTCTTGGGTAGACTTAAAAACACACACAGACACAGTACGTACCGGTTGTGGTCTTACCACAGTGTTTTGCACAATTAAGCCTTATTTTGCTTTTAAAAATGAATGCTGTGTGCATTTATAAACTCTATGTCCATGTGCTGATGTTTGTGTGGGTGTGGATCGTGTAATTAAGCAAGATGAAATGCCCGGGCTGGAGAATTATCCTCCGCCAAAGATCAGACGACTGAAGTCTGCGACATGGAAGAGTGAAATCTGCGGTTCAGAGGCATTTTTGACCTTGGATTGCAGATAATTGTGACTTCTTCCTTTTCGTGTCTCCCACTTTGATGCTTTCAACAAGTTTAAATGGATGTAGAGTTCAGCTGTTTTTAATGTAAAATAATGGGGTCCAAAGACAGCTACACGAAAAAGAAAAATCCTCACAAATATTGTGCAAATTCAAGGCCAAATTTTTTGTCAAAAAGGACCTAAAACGTGTTATTTAAGGTTGTTTTTATTTAAAAAAAAACAAGTTTATGATGTGCTATCTGTTTATGATCAATACTTTAAAGGTCACATGTGTATTAAGTGAACCAAGTGATCAAAAAGTATTTATTAGCACAATAAGTTGAATCAGGTTTAACATACTTAGTAAGATTCATTAAAATCAAAAGTGAGCCCATTGTCTACAAAGGGCAAATGAATAAACTGCTTAAAAGCTGAACAAATGTGTTAACTATCTTTGTCAACATTATAATTAGTCTTTTGCAGCACCTAAAGTTTTACCGAAGATTCTCCCCATCGTCCAGGGGCAATTGCATTTGTGACCGAAGCTTTACTCAATGTACCAAGCCCCCTGGAAATTACACAGTGAACTGCTTCATGCTGAAAAAAAATTGATTTTTAGAAAAGTTTTAGTCCTGAAGTCAAAGTGTTACCCTTTGGTTATAAATAAATGGCTAAAATGTACCAAAAAATTGCCATTTTTAAATTGTATATTATGTATCTCATCTCTATTTCCAAGCCAATGTTTATGTTGGACACATTTGACAAAAATGAGACAGTATCAGTGCAGTATAAAGGTGAATTCATACCAAATGCTGATGTTATTCTTACAAAACAGACGTGACAAAAGAAGGAGTGTTGAAATGTAATTCAGTGATAGAGTTGATAAAAGCAAAGGTTAGCCTGTGGTGGTTTGTTCTCACACTTCACACTTATAAGTCAGAAGAATGCCACAGGCTGTTTACCACTGTTCCTGCTTTATTGGCAATGATGTGATACTAATGGTGCACTGAACTCACTGGAGCCGCACACATGCACAACATTTCCTCTCGTGGAACGACAGTTGGCAAGAACAGATTCATAACATCACTGATGTTTAACAGAAGTTTGCCTCGCCAGACTGAAGACAGGAAATGTTTAAATGTTTATTGGGTTTTTTTAGTTTTTAAATTGACCATTTTCTTCTTCCCCTGCAGGAAAAAGGAAATAAAAATGTCAAAAAGGAGAGGTCAGAAGAAATCCGTATTTTTGTCTTCGTTGTTGGTAAGAAATTCTGTACTCTTTTTTTTTCTATTATATATTTCTCTAGTGTTTCTCCATCTCACATCAAAATGCATAAAGTAAACTTTGATTGCAACTTGAATAAAGGGCCAAACAATGATACAATCAATTGTAAGTTTACATTTGTTAAAATCTGCAGACTTCAATGTGATAGTATTGGTGCCTAATATTCTTTCTTTAAATGCAAGGACACGCTGCAGCGCTCAAAAAGTAAGAATTAACCTAAACTGTGACCCTCAGGATGAATTGCTTGTGTGCAGAAGTGTCAGTTGCATTTATAGCCCCTAAGTGAATATCATGCTAAAGTGCTTTGACACAGCTGGTTGTGTGCAGCTGGTATGATGAATTACTCTGACAGACAGCTTGTTTATTCAGCTTTGAAAAAGGAGGATGATGAAGAAATTCAGAGGATATGCTGCAGGATTTATTTGCTTTCCAGTGACTTGAAGTGGGTTAACTGTCCTGTTAATTCAACTAAAAATACAGGAAATATTTAGAATATAGGAAATGACAGACACTGGTACATGGGGCAAAACTGCAAAAACAAAGAGATAAAAGAGTCAAAAGTTGAACAAAAAGTTATTTTGAAAAAACACTTTTATTTTACTTACTTTGAAACACAGTGCTAGTTAAAACAGGCATGCATTATGGGAAAATACAGGCCAATAAGGACTCATAAACTGAACATGAGCTCACTTGATAGCATTTATTGGGGTTTTCTGTCTAATCCATCTGGTTAAATTGCGACTATAAAATGCAAACTTTAATTTCTCCAAAACCACAACAAACTAAAGAGAAAAAAACAAAGAATTGTTCCAAAAATCCTGTATTTTATGCAGAAAATTATTATTTTTACTTCTGGAGTCCCTCACTCATATTTTTTAATTATTATTATTGTATTATTACGCTTAAAGCTGTTTTACAGTTTTAGATTATATCCACATCCTACCAAAACAAAATGAAGCTTTGAATGCCATTTGGTGAAAATAAAGAAGCGTGCCACATTATGAAACCCGTTTTCTGACTTTCGTGTCTCGAAAACATCAGGATTGTGTTAATTCAGAGCGCAGTCCATTGTTTTCTGATGTTCTAAAAGGTCAGACTAAAGAGCTGCAAACATATTTTTGTTCTAAATGAGAAACATTAAAGCAAAAGTGAGATGATGGAGAGTTTTAGTCATGCATTTCCCTCCCCTTTTTTCAAATTTTCCTCTAATGACTTCCTAGACTGGAGATGTTTGGTAAAAGTCACTTAGTTCAAAAGAACAACATATCTGCAAAAAGGCTGTACATTCCAGCTGCTATTTATTACAATGAGCCAGAATTGTCCTGTCTCACACACGGAGATGAAGCCACATGTTCAGTCACGTTTCCGTCATTCCAGGGGACACTGCATTACGTTTCGCGAAAAAGATACCCATCATCCCCTGAGGCTAGCAATGAAAACATGCTGATGTCTTCTTGACAAGAAAAAAAGTGCAAGAATGCTCATATCTTCAAGTAAAGCTATTTTAAACAATAGGATGAATCAGTAAAAATGGTGTAAAACCATAGTTTAAGGTATGATTCAGCTTTCTACACAAACAAATCACAGGTAATTTCACATGAGTCTATGCAACATATTCCATTAAGTCATTTGAAAATCAACAAAACTTCTTTCAAGAAGTCTGTAAGGGTTATTTTTGTATTTGCTCCTCTCCAATCATCTTTTGATCTAATATAAAAGTGTTTTTAATTTATGATTATGGCGTTTTTAGTCAACGATCTATAAAACTTGTCATTTTCTAGGACATAGTTTCTGCAGAGGGGCAGCAGTTCATTTAGAAATTTGCCTCTGAGTTGTGGGTGGGACTATTGGCGCAGAGTAAGCCTGCACTGATTTCCCATCATCCTTTTGTTTACACTGTCTCACAATCCCAAGCCAACACTGGTGGTACAACGAGGGAAATTTACAAAATAGATGCATCAGAATGAGGAAGTCGACTGTAGTTTGTATACCTACAAGCTTTTTGAAATGACATTTTTTTTCTAGTCTTGATTTACAACTGTTTGAATAAAAAAATACTCAAAAATGCAGTTTTAACCCTAATTTTTTAAATTTATGTCCTACACCATGAAAAAAATGTTCATTTCTGTTGCAAAATTATTATTATTTTTTTTTTATCTCTGTCATCTCAGGTGTGCTGCATGTTTGCCAGTGCCGAGTACTCCAGCTGTGGGGAATATGAGTTCTTCAACCAGACCAGTAACAGTTGCCAGGCTTGCCCTCAATGCCGGCCAGGACAAGAACCAAACATGGTAAGTTTTTAAAGCTTTAAAAAGATAATTTTGGGCCAAATTTGATGAATATAATACTTCATATTCCTGAAAGTGTATGGACATAAGCACAGAAAGGAAGGAACCTCCAAAATGGAACAACTAACTTGGTAAATAGGATGTTTCGAACCAAACATTTTCCACCGTTACCTTCCATCCCCCTGCAAAAATTCAGAACTCACACATAGCTGCACAGTGAAGAATGCCCTAATTCAAATGAACAATTTCTTTATGGTTTATTGCTCTCATTGACTTCAATGTGAAGGCATGCATCACTGTGAATGACACGCAGTAGTCACAGAGTGATTTAGCATCCATCAGTCAGCCTGCAGACAGCCAAAGCAAACACATCGCACGCTAATGCTTCAATGGACACCTGAACGGGGGGGATGGGGGGGGGGGCACACCCTCCAAATCAAGACAGCTGCAGTCGAGTGTGAACGCTGCAAATTATAGTTATTTTGGTCTTGGAAATTTATTATTTTTTTGAGTGTTTCCTCTAATGTCATAGATTTATGCTGTCAAGTGCTAATTTTGTAAACAAAAAAGCCTATCTTAGTTTATCAAACTGTCTGTAGACTGAATTTCCCCCAATTTGAAGAGCATTGACTGCTTTCTGAGGGAAGCCCTCAGCTGTAACGTGAAGCTGTCAAGCAAAGACCAAACATCAGGCAGACGGAGTTAGTCGCTATTGTAGATTGGACACGGAGCAGAGCTCAGCCGCTGATAAGACATGTTTTTCTAAGAAAGTTAAAAGAAAACATGGCTTTAAAGTAGCTAATTGCTGCACGTTTTTTTGGAACTAATATTAAATATAATGTGCAATGTCGTTTAATGGAAATTCAATTACTTGTTAACTATTTTTTTGTTACCAGTTAATAACAAATCAGCTATGTACTGACACTTTTATAACTATTTTGACCATTGAGTGAATAAGTTAGATCTCACTTTCTCAAGATCAAAGCTTTTTTTCAAACATAACAGTTTCTTAGCATTCCCCCACTTCAAGAAAAGTGCTTTATCTGTCAGATGATAGCCCCCTTTGGACTTTCTCCAGCGGCCTTGATCCTCTGGGTGCCACAGCTTGTAATTCACATGTTCCTTTGTTTCCCAGAGGTCCTCTTGCATGTGGTCGAGTGTGTGTTTTGACATGCTTTCATTCAAGGGATGAGCGGAAGTTTCCTCCTCACAACACAGACTTCAGAAAGCACATTTAGAGCAATACATCACACAGATACAAACACTTTTAAGATCGATATAACACGCCTGTGTATTCACTACTTTTTTTGTGAATGCAAACATATTTTAAGGCAGTCTTTTATTTTAAGTGAATCTATTTTTTTAAATTAGTGTTGAAACATAGTTGATATTTTTTCAAAGCTTCTTTTCCAACATGATTAAAAGTTCCCACAGAGTTTAAAGTTAGATCTGTCATGTGATGTGCATTCTTGAAAGCCTTAAACTAGCGCTCTTGAACGCGCTTTTAAGAACTAGTAAACATGCCTTCTTGAACGCACTAAACTAACTTCCTTCAACGCGCTAAATCTGCATTGCTATACATGCTAAACGTGCATTGTTGAATGCTCCAAACATGCATTCTTGAATGCTCTAAATGCATTTCATGTAACACGCTAAATGTACTTTCAAGAAAACGCGTGATAGTGCTAAACTCAGTTTCTCGAATGTGCTAAAAGTGCACTGTCGAAGGCACTTTCTTTAAAGTGCTAAACACGCTTTCAAGGACGCTTATTCTTGAACGCACTTTTAACATATGGTTTCTTCAGTAGATTTGTTTCTACCCGATACTAGTGCATGTACCTACAGTTGGAAGAGGCTTAGTGTGAAATGTTGAAGAAATGCAAATTTCTCCAATCTTGCTCTGGGCTTTTTTTTTTTTTTTTGGATCAATGTTTTAACAGTTTGCATTTGCACATATTAAATTAGACGCCATCCAAACGTCAATACCAAACCGAGTCCTCGATTGGTCAAAGTTTAACTGGTTTAACTGTTTCTTTAATTTAAACGTGCGTTCAGTGGTGTCAGTTTGTACATAGAGCCTGAAAAAGTTCTTAAAAACGTCAATAGCGATACGTGAATGTGAATGTTTTGAACGTAGAAGCCTGAAACACGCGTTTATGAAGACTTTTGATTTAAGTGTCACTTGAATGTGCACTGCTGACGCTGGTATGAACGTAGCATAAGATGCAGCTTCTTAAGTGTAGTTCAACTCTAGTGTTTAGTTATATGACATCTCACTTTTCCTTTACAGTACATGTACTTACTGATACTGTTAACTTAAACCCTCTAGACTCCCTGCCTCATCATAATACAAATTCACAGAGGAGACACATTTGCTTTGAAAAGGAAGACATTTTCAATCAAGCAGAACTGGTTAAAGGCGCTGAACAGAAGCAGAGTCACAGTGAGTCAGTGTTCAAAAGATCAAGGCACGCTTTAGCTCAAAGTGACATGATCCTACTGATATCTCAGAGCACTTTTCCATCAAATAATCGCACTGCGACTTGCGGACGTCAAACAGAAGGGAGGGAATATTACATTTCTTAAAGGTTTAGTCTACTGTAGCCCAAAGGGAAGAGACACAGGCCTGTTTAATAGTCAGATGAAAGCGCAGGGGGAAATTAGAGATGAAAGAGCAAAAGAGTGTGTTTTTTTGTATATGTGAGCATGTGTGTGTACACTTGTGTGGCCCGCTCGGCCTCCCCACTGAGAGGAAGCGCCATGTGGAGAAGATCGATGCTAGAAAACAGAATGATGAGTTGGTCATCTTAAACACTACCAGGCACGGAGAGCCATGCACACACACGCGCACGCACACACACACTCGGCAAACACAAAGAACCTCTGTGACCAATCAGATTTCTCTTTTGTCATCTCGGAAGAGTAATGCCAGATTTTTGCAAAGGACATTTTCTAGAAACAGATGTGAGTTTTCGAGTGTGTACGGTGCATGTTTTTGAATTTGTGTGCCCACATCATAGTGCTGAATCCCGTCGTTAGTCTCCAAAACACATTAAAAATGACTTTAGAATTAGTTCTTCTCTATTAAGTGCAGTTTATCATTTCCGTGTGATTTTTTGAATTCATGTGTGTTTTGCAGTCCTGCGGACACGGTATGAAAGACGAAGGCTTTGCCTGCGTGCCATGCCCCCAGGGAAAATACTCCAAAGGGAAGTATGAGATATGCAGACGCCATAAAGACTGCAATGCGCTCTACAGAGCTACTGTACGTGAACCTGGAACGGCGGAGAAAGATGCCGAGTGTGGACCCTGTTTGCCTGGGTAAGAAACACACGGGACACTGGTGTTTTTTACAATAATAACACGCTTTTAGTTACAAACCAAGTAGTAGTTGAAGTAAAGTGAACTTTAATGACAAGAATTGGTAAATACACAATTATTTTCTGGACTATACATGGTCCACCTCCTCACATTCCTTTTAAACAAACCTCATAATTGTGGGTAAGAAGAGGAATTTTTATTAGAAGTTTAAGGAAAAATACGTTTGATTTAACAAACTCTATTGTAAAAATAAACAGAAATACTTTATTTTTAAGGATTTAACATGGATTTTTATGACTTTGTTATTAAGAAACAAACTGTAAAATTCTAACTAAGAAAAGATGGGATGCTTGTAATGATTAGTCAGCTCAACACTGACATATTCATTTAATGTTTGCTATTTCTTTTTCCGTATTTTACCTTCAAAAAAGATAAATAAAAAACAATGGAAAATTGCTCAAAGCCAAAATGTTTCCCCTAATATCTGTTATTGGTTAGAAAAATGTCTTATTTTTGAACAAAATGGAAGTTCAATTCTTGACCAGAGGACTTTTACACAAACTGCATGTGGTTTACTAAGGCTAAATATGCAAGAAATGAGAGGTGCCAACATCAACATTTTAATCAAACAATGATTTAGCAAAAAATGTGTTTCATATGTTTAATCAACACAGACATATACTGCATGTAGAGTGTAGAATTTTGCAGTTTTTGAAGATGTTCTGACATCTTTTACACACGTTTTCTGTGACACAAGCTTTGATGCAGGACACTCAGGTGATTGCAGCACACTCCTTGCGGTTGGTCAGCCTGTATTTGGTAAAGATGCCCAACAATGCCTTAGAAAGAAGGGATCATAGATGCGGTACAGGCATTAGTCGGGTTTATCAACAGCTGTGTAACAGCGTGGCCTTGAAGAGGAAGAAAAGAGCAGGATTGATGATGGAGACGAGTAGGTTGTGCTCAAAAGAAATGTCCAAGGTCTAATCTGTCATTGGAAAAAAAAGATGAATAGAAATATTTATCAAATGTCAGCCTTAACCCTCCTTCATGTTGATCATTTGCAACATACTATTAAATCCTGAACTCCACTTAATTTAGCATCACCTGGAATAAAAAAAAAAACACGGGAGATATATTTTTTAATTGAAATAAAGTGAGGCATGAAGGGGTTAATATTTATGACTAGTTCAATATTAGCACCTAATTCATCAAAACGCACTGACATTTGACTGTTACGTGTAAATCTGTGTTTCTGGCACTCCAAATTATTTACCCGAGCACAAAAGATGTGCTCTTCTTATTTATTAATTTTTGTTTTGTCAAAGTTCCCTACTTCAAACAATGACTGCAGCCATTTGCCTCAAAGTGTTGTGTTTGCACCTGTTTTTTAAAAATGCAAAATACAATAATAAAACAACCACAATCCTGCTTCAGACTTGAAAAATAATCCTGTGTCTTCTAAATTCATATTGTTTTTAGTCCAGTTTTTTGTTGATTCTGTCTGATTTTCCATCAACTAATCTAAAAAGATATAAACTTCTTGTATTTTAAATTCTTCAGTGTCTCAAACCTTGCATATGTTTGCTTGATCTTCCCTTAAGAATCTATGCAGTACAGAGAGAGACATAGCTTTGCAAAAGGGGATTTAAAATCAACTACATTTTTCCTGAATGCATCAAAGGAAAAGCAGCTGTAATTGGTCTAATAATTCTAGCCTCTGGTGGTGTATAAAAAATTTCTTTTTTTTTTTTGGCCTGCATGTTACTTGTTGTGTTTCTTGGCATTTTGCTGCCACCTGTAGATCGCTTTAATCCTGACAAAGCACCAGCAGGAGCAGGCACCCGACCACACATGCTTGGGGGTCCCTATAACAATAAAATAAATGAGCCCATTCATAAACTAAATTGTTCCTGAGCATTAATAGAGGCCAAATGGCCTTAAACGCACCATGACATTACCTTTTGTTATCTAGGCCTTTGTGTTTGCATACGCTTAACATCAAAAACCACATGAAGTGTCCTGATTACATGCCTGACAGAGTCAGCAGAAGGATGTGCTCTGACCTGCACACCATCAAAACAAAAAAATGGAAAAACATGGCACCTGCCTTGGTTAGATGCTTGAAGATTGTTTTTTAATGGCATGAAACTTATTCATAATATGTGTTATAAACTATTTTTGTTGATAGGTTCTGTGCAGGCATTTCAGGTTATGCCCATCTATAGATGTCCTATCCTTTTAATTACAATTATGTCATTTGTAGCCTAAATGTTTTGCTTTCTAGAACATAGTTGTGGGCGGGAACGTGGAGATAGAGTAAATATGCCTTTATTCCCATTACCCACTCAACGCCAATCTAACATTATCCAGATGCAACAAAAATGGGGAGAAATATTGGAGCTATCCAGCTGTACAGTTTAGAGCCAGACGCAAGATCAGACGAGCAAAACGAAGACGTACATGGATCTAGTTGTCTACAAGTGGATGCATCAGAATGGAGCAGGGATCCCAGCGCATTTCCATGTTACAAATAAGCTCTTTTTTGAATGGCCTTTATGAATAAAGAAATACTCAGAAATGCAAATGTAATCTTAATTTTCTGTATATACATATATATACTCAATTATAAGAAAAATGCCACAACAACATGTTTAAATGTCTTTAAATAATGTGATTATTACAAGAGAGACCGAATTTGTTTCTATCTGTATGTTATTTACTGTCTTACATGTTCATCATAAACTTAAGGATTTAAGTAAAGTCAGATTCTTAGACACGAGAAGGTGCTTAATACACGTTTAAGAACTTTTTCCTCTGACACATCAGTACAAATGAAAAAGTAAAGTGTTTCCAGCACGTGTGGTCTGAACTTGGCCAGGACTACAAACCTTAAAAGTCAAGTGCATCCATCAGAGTGTTGGTGCTGCATGAATGCAGAAAGTGTTGAGAAAATGACATGAATTATTGGCATCATGAATACCTATGGATTTACCAAAGCAAAAGCTGCCAAGAGTCTCCCAGAAGCTTGGCAGAGGAAGAATTCACTAGTTCGATAATAATCAGAAACACATTGCTCATCAGTCACACAAGTGTTCAATTAAAAAAAAAAGAAAAATAAAGGTTGCTTTATCTGAGAACAGTGCAACACCTTCACTGCAGTGAGTGGAGGATTAAACAAGTTTAAAGTCCCTCCAGCAAAGAAACTAAATAATGCCTCAACATCTTTCATGTGAGAGGACAAAGTGACAGTCATGGAAATAGTACAGTAAGAAACACTGAATCAAACTGTTCAAGCTCAAAGCATTCACTATAACTGCAAGATTGAATATTCCATGCTGTAGGTATTCAACATAAATTCTCTTTTTCCCCGTATAGCCCGAAGCCTTACTGATCCCTTACAGTTCATTTATTCACGGCCTTGTTACCTCTTCTCTCTTTTCCTTGAATACATAGACATAATGACTGAGGGCGATATCTGTTCCACACTGAGCATCAATTAATCCAATTTCTTAAAAAGGTCGCACTACTCCTCCAGGTGCTTTTCCATACTGAGGTACAGGATATGTGTGTGTGTGTAGCAAGTTCTCCACACAGCTGCTACACAATGTCTTTTTCCTATAAGGAAAAAAAAGCTGAGGATCAAACAAAAACAATTATTTTAAGTCCGATTTTTTGTCTTTATGAAACATCTGCTTTTGTATTTTGCAGGTATTACATGCTGGAAAACAGAGCCAGAAATCTTTATGCGATGGTTTGCCACTCTTGCCAGAATGCGCCACAGAATACCAAAGAATGTAAGACTTGTTTTTTTTTACTTCACTCCTTTTTTACTCTTCATTTCACTGCTTTGTCACATGTTTAAGAGCAGGGAGTGTGTATAATTGTTTGTGGTTTGAAATGTATTGATATTTCTAAATGTTTTCATGCATTCTTTAAATTGATTGTTAAGAACGTTGTGCACACATACAGTAAGTACATATTTTCTGCATCTGGTCCCCTGGTTTGTACAAGGAACGACAGGAGAGTTTTGTGTCTAAGTGGAAGAAAATAAGAGGTGACAGGTGAGCAAAAGCAGATGTTTAAAGCCTGGACTTCATTTGAAGGTCAGAGGTTCTGCTGAGTTCTTCAGACCTCCTGGCCAAAATCCCGTCTTTGTTCCTTCATTTCCTCACTCATTGATCATGGAGCGTACCTGACAGGTGGATTTACGCTTATGCTTGGGAGCTTTGCAACAATATTGTGCTTCCTTCCTCCAAAGTGGACAAGTCTCTTCTGTAAAGTTAAATATTGGCTCTTGCATTTTGAAATGCGTCTCCAAATCGAACGTGAAAACATAATTGGTAGGTTTTCCAACCAGATGATAAATATATTTAGCAATTTCTGCCACATAAAATCCAGTTTTATTCATTCATTTAAAATCTAAATAGACCAAAACAACCAAAATGCCAAGTCTAATATCAAACTGTCTTTGATTTTGGTTTGGTTTTTCATGTACTAGTGCAATGGCATATTTGAAAGTTTCCAAGAGACTTCTTGTGTGGTGCTGTCCACAAATATGAATGTTTGTCTGAGTCGACTAGACGTTTATTTATTCCTGCAGGAGTTGTGGTCGGTGACCAAAATAATTTATTTATTTATTTATTTTAAAGAAAACTTCTAGTCTTTAGTTTTTATTTTTCTAAAAGATCTATTTTAATTTAAAAAAAAAATCTTTTGTTTGTTTCAAAAGTGAAAAAAAGGTTTTAGAAATAATATTTTAAGATGTCACATCAAAGTAAATAAAAAGACAGAAACAATAAATCATTTTTTATATGATAAACAAACATGTTTCACTGTTTTAAATTTAGGAGAATTAAATTGTGATAATAATCCTCAAAATATGCTTAATATACATATGTTTTGTAATTATAAAGTGCCAAAGTTCATGTATTTAATTAGATTTTCTGAGCTTTTTATAGATTTAGGGATGATTTTTTGACACCATAATTTCTCAAAATACTTTTCAGAAATTCACATGCCATAAAATTTGTTTA
>NC_050532.1:12227486-12243262 GCF_002922805.2 Oryzias melastigma | reverse complement strand
ATACACACACAAAAAAAAGTTACGTGTAAACAAAATTAAAGCCCGTAAAAGGGGGAACACATTGCTATTCATATAAACTGTTAATAAAATTAAAAGGGATAAAGCCCATAATTTGATTTACAAAAAGTCTGACTGAATTGATTTTTCAAAATTTGTAAATTTTGACCATATTTTATGGAATGTTTCTATCCGTACTTGGATTGATGAAGAGGTTTTTCCATATTAAAGATGTTGTAAGTAATAGTGATCCAGTCCTCAGTTGTTGGCGGTTCACTTGTGAACCATCTTTTGGTAATTGGGTTACACTTTTTTACTTTCTACCACTTAAAGACTGACTTAAAACTATTTTTCTAATTAGTTGCTCATTTTTATATTGAGTCCTGTAGCGGATCTCAAAGTAACCGCCGTTTTTCCTCTCCATCTGAAGTCTTCCACGCAGAAACTCCAAATTAATCCCTCCCCCACTGACAGTAAATTAAAAAATGAGGAGCTTAAAGCTGGGAGTTCTCCTTGTTTAGGGTGAAGGCAGGCTGACACTTGTCATGTAATCTGTAAATTACCCCAGCTCCCGCCTTGCTGTGTGTATGCGATAATTAAAACTTTGGTGGATATGAGAAGACAGATGATTAGCGTGTTTGTGCTTGTGCTGATGCTACCCTTCTGCAAGTTGTGATATGAAGCAGTCAGTGGGCCTTGCTTGGTTCCCATCATCTCCTTCTGGGAGTGATCATAAACTATTACTACAGTATTTTCTGGCTGTTAGCCTAACAAGTATTGCCATCCTAAACTGTGACTTTAGGTTTACTGTACAGATTTATAGCTGTGTAATTCTGTTAGTCAGTTCGGACCAGAGTTCCCACTGCAGCGTTTAGCCAGAATGGCAGATTAAAGAGACTAAACCACACGATGCTAAACAGAATTCCTGTTCAGACTCCTGTCCTATTCAGGGAAGCATAAACACATACCTCAAGTTAATGTCTACAGCTATAGGGCACTGGTGTGTGTCTGTGTGTGGGTGTTTGTTTATGTGATGACACGGGGCCTTGGGATCACAGGAAGTGGCAAGGCTCATGCCATAATGGTCTATGGTTTATCAACTCTGTGAAATGAAAGACTGATTAAAAGAGATGATTTATGAGCTGCCAGGAGTTCACAGCTCCATTAGGAAAGAGGAAAAGGAGTTGATGAATAATCAGATGGAGGCACACGCAGGGATGGATTAAACAGGAAACAACAGGCAATTTTAGAGGAATCAGAAAAGAAGGTTGTTGTTGTTGTTGTCGCTTTATAATTGTATTGCCTAATAAGCTTTTAAGTATTACTGAAGGTGGTCTGGGATAGATCAAGTTTAAGTTCTGAGAATTTGGTTTAGAAAAAGTTTTATTTGTTCCCTCAGAATATTTTTTTTCCATTCAATAATGAAAATATATTGTAAAATATACTTCTATCTGTAATGTCACTCAAAGTTTTCCTAACTAGGCTGTTTAGCACTATTGCTTTATGTCAGAACCTTTGACTACATGAGAACTGGACTGAATGAGTGTGATGTCACCCATTGAAAATAATTTCCTTCCGGTTAGAATGAAATGAAGTCAATTCAGTGGCCATTGTTTTGCGATATAGACATTGCCATGTTGGAACCAAATAAATTCAGTAAGCAGTGATTGGCTCTAGTCAACATTTCTATGGCAACCACTCTCGCCAATCAGGAATGAGCTTGTTGGAAGGCCACACCCCTACCACTTGGAGAATCTGTCAAACACTTCAAACTACAGTCTAAATAATAATGAAGAAAGAAATTAGAATTAGGAAGAACACTCTTAGAAAAAGGTGGCAGAGCAAGAATGATTATTTTGACAATGACTGAAGTGTTTATTTCTCAATAGAAGTCTTTTGGATTTTGACTTTTTGGGACCAGGAAGTACTTCCTTTATTGGAACGTGAGATGTCCAGTTCTCATATACTATCAACAGTCAGAACTGAGGCCAATTAATAGTTTGAATATGGGTTAAGGAGTACCGTCCAACTTTTGTCTCCTTTGAATCATTTATACATTAAACATAAATAATGCAATAAAATAAACAACCTCTTCTCACTGTCAATCACCTCAGGAGGAGAAGGTGGTTCTTTCTAACACTGTTTATGAAAAATTGGAATCAATCCAGATGGAAAGGTGTTCAACATTTCTCAAACTCCTTGATATAGTTTCTGTGATGGAAGCAGGATCAATAAAGTTACTACAGAGCCATGTGTGATGGAGATCATTAAGGGAATAACAGCATTCAAGTGAGCAAGGGGTGATTTCTTTGCAAGCTCCTGAACGCACCAGATGTGACTGTTTTTTTTTTTTTTTTGCATCTCTGAATGAGAGATGGAGAAAGAGCCTTTGAAATAGGAAATTGGAGTTACTTCTTTGTTTGAAGAAAGGCTATTTTCTAGATCTGTAACTCATCAAACCTGTTGTTGTCTGTGTGCTTTAGTAGAATAAACACAAATATCTATTGTGGGAGAGTCAAATGCTTTGTTAAGAACAAAGCAGAAGGAGTCATCCACAAACCCACCCATTTGCTCTGAGCTTTAAATTGCAGACAGAGTGAGAAAATATTTTGACTAATGCATAATAAAGGTTGAAGATAAAATGGAAAATTTGCTCATATTTTACAGGCAAGAAGACCACCGAACCAATCATAAAACCCCCTATCAACCCGGGCAGCACAACAGTCCTCCCTCATCCAGGTAAAGGTATAAGCAAAAAGAAATGCAGGCCTGTCCCCATTCATCACCATCTTGTTGATCCTTCCTTTTTCTGCTTACACTTTATGGCCCACCCTTTCCAGGTTCTCCAGGACAGGGTCATCTTGCAACAGCTCTTATTATTGCCATGTCAACCATCTTCATCATGGCCATAGCCATTGTGCTCATCATCATGTTTTACATCCTGAAAGCCAAACCGAATGGCCAGGGTGAGACATCCACTCACAGTGGTTATCTGTTATGGTTTGGTAAGGTTTGTGCCTGATGATCTGTTGTTTGTCGACAGCATGTTGTTCTGGACAAGTTGTGAAAGCAGTGGAGGCTCAGACGAACAAACAAGAGGACAAGAAAGATGTTCCTGGTGAGTCAGGCAATGTGCACACACAACACATAACATTTACCACTTAATATGCTTTTTTAATAAATAAAATGATTTTATTTTGATTGCTTTGTCAAACAAGGCTGCACAATTGTGTAGTGGTTAGCACTCACCCTACATCAAATCCCAGTTGGATTCTTTCTCTATGGAGTAGGGATGTTGTCCAGGTGCATGCGTAGGTACTCTGGTTTACTCCTACAGGAGCAGGCAGGTATAGAAAATGGATGGACTCTGTGAAGCATAAATGTCTGTAATTTAGTTAATATTTACACAAAGACCACCCAAGTTTCTTTTCTCCAACAGGCAACTATAGATGCGTTCAAAATTACATCAAAGTTCTCATAAAGGGTACAGTATATGTTAAAGTACGTTAAAGCTTAAACAGATATAGTAAATGTATATAATTTCTACTTAACGCTGCTTCAAAGTACATTCAAACATGTTTTCATATAACTCACTAACTGCCTATTTTTTGAGCCAGACACGGTAATAGACAGCTTACAACCTAAATCCATGGCTTTCCTGGAATGCTTTAAGCTAAGCTGGTAGCGATTTTCCTTTTTAATTAAAGCTACAAGCTGCGTTTTGTAGCCATTTAAGAATCAGCGATTCGGCAGTGTAAAAAAAAAATCATGTTTTTGGAACAAAATCTTTTCTTGAGCAGTGAGGCTTATAGGACAAATTTGATATCCATTATAAAACAAATGGAGTACTTAGAGTCAAATTTACTGTACTCATAGAATTTCAGCAAATGTTAGCAAAGTTGGCTTCATGTGTCTGTCCGATACTGTAAATGAAACTGGGTGATTCACAGAACAATCCATGAAAATGCATGTGTGTGCTTGTACGTGTGTGTGTGCATGAGAAAGACTTACAGATTGATGAGTGCATCATGTAGGAATGTGAAGTTTTCAAAGCTAAAGCCATACGTTGCTTTAGGCGCCATTTCTCCTTATTGTGATGCACTTTTCAATTTTCCTCCAGACTGACTGACTAACCACATGCACTGTGCAAAAAGGATCACACACACACAAACACACACGCATGCTAAATATTGCAATTTTGGCCATTGAGAACATTAGAACTACTGAAAAACAACAGTGGGAAGCATATGACTGGATGATTATAGCGTTATTAGGAACAAATGTCTGGATTTAAGTAATAATGTTGAGTTATCATTAATGTCTCTTTAATGGATGGCTGGTTCTAAATGTACTTTGGATGTCTATGTAAGAGAAAAGCTCATTGCTTGGAGCTCTACCGGAGCCGGCTGTCACTCATACAGACAATGACCTAACAGGGCAATGAGATTGGAGACCCAGACGCTTTAACCCTTTCCCTCTCACTTCACTCAAGCATTCACAGATCCAGGTTTAAACAGCTCATCTGTTTATTCTGCGCCAATTTTTCAATCTAAATTACTGTGTTTATTCTCTAGGCACACATTAATTTTTAAGTTTAACTTGTCCAAACAGGGCTAAGAAAGATAAACCAACTAATAAATACAGAAAAAAAGAACTTTGGGTTCAACAAAAGCCCTATTTTAATGTGCAAAAGTGAGATTGAGAGAAAGTTGAGGAAAAAGAGAGTCTACAAGTGGATGCATCAGAATAGAGCAGAGCTTGTGGCCTGCACTACTATAAGCTTTTTCAAACAATGTTTTGTGTTTTCAAGAAATACTCAAACCCAATGTTACACTTAATTTTCTTTATATATGTCCTCCATCATGAAAACAAAATTCTTCATGTTAAAAGCACAATTTTCAATGGAGTGGGTCAAGGATCCGGTTTGCAAAACACATTTAGGAATCATTATTTTTGCTATAATTTGTCTTTTTTTTTCAAATAAAAGAACAATAATGAACTTTTTCATTAAAAAAGCCCCATTATAATCATTGATCCCAAAGCAGCACAGGTTGTGGTTTAGAGAAGGCACATCTTGCATGTTAGGTGGTTTTAAAATTCCCCAAGAATAAAAGCTAATGTGTGTAGTGTTGGGATCTGTATGTTCTTGTGATGGACTTAAGACCTGTTTAGGGTCTGCCCTGCCTCTAGGGCGACAGCTGGGGTAGATTGCAGCCACCCCCATTACAAAAAAAAGAGAAAACTGAGTCTCCTTTTTTTTCCACAGACAATGTGGTAATCTTCCCAGAAAAAGAAGAATACGACAAATTAAAAGCTTCTCCTCAGAAGACAGTGAAAAGGTAAGAGACCTCAGTTTTCACGGATAGCTCTTTATGGCTGCCTGTGAAGACTTAACAGCAGAATTTGCCAAAACCAAAGCCACCGCCAAACAAGCCAATGCAATACTCATGCTTTCTTTCCTTTTGCTTGAGGGAATCCGGCACAACACATGCAAAAAGTGTGTGTGGTTTATGAAGACACTTTTTCCTCTTATAAAGAAGATAGCTCATTATGTGGGATTGAAACAGACAGAGAGGGGTGGGGGTTAGGTAAGGTAGTAGCAGCATGTCTGGGCCCTGAAGCCGAAAAAAACATCAAGACGGACAAAGGACGTAGATGTCTGAGTGAATACGGGTGTTTATTCCAAGCTTCACATAAAACCACCACCACCAGGTGAAAGAATGTCCTCGCAGACAACAAAAGAGCAATGGTTTTCTCACCTTGTCTGCATACATCTCGTCCCTCATGTGAGTACAAGGCTGTTTCATGAAGAAGGGATGCATGAAAATCTGTGCAGCTGTGTAGCACACAGACTAAAGCTTCATGCTCAAATGCCTTTGGTATTTTGTTTCTGGCAAAAATTATTGAAAAGATGTAAATAAAAGAATAGAAGACGCAGACTGATGCAAACACGCAAACTCCTTATCATCAGCAGCAATCAATGGTGCGGTAAAGCAACATGCCAGAAGATGTCCTAAGTATTATGGTTGGTGACAGAGGAGGTGTTAGATGTCTGGGAAACAAAGCCGTTTTGTGTGTGTGTTTAAATTTTGGGAGATATCGGAACAATGCCATTCTGTCCGCATCTCTGTCAACAAGGTGTCTTTGATAGAGGGGGTCCAAAACAGACAAGAATCAGAGATTAAAAACAATAAATCTCACATAGGATCGTGTTGTTAAAGTGGGGTTATTTAAGTCCCTCAGAGGAACTACTTACAAAAAAAACAGTGCCAGTGAAACAGTTTTCTCCAGTTCATTTTCACACCTCCTGTTGACTTTGCAAAAAACAAGCTGTCTTTTGTACACCAGCTTCCATCATTTGGATAAATAACAGCGTGATGGTATCCAGTGTAGTGATTACAAGAAAATAATGGGTTCTCATGTGCAGCTGTACCACTAAATATAAAGCCAGAGTGTGAGAAAAGAAGCAGCATGGGTGCATTTGGCAACACAACTGGTAAAAAGAGCACCTCCCTCCAATCATGCCAAGTATGTGTGCTGGAAAAAAAAAATCTAAAAACAACAACTTTTTTCTACAGTTCCTATTAACTTTTTATAAATATGGATTTGTCATTTGTGAATTGAAATTCTTGTTTATGACTTAAGAAATAAACAGTTAAAGCAAGTTAAATATAAAACGTTGACATTTCATTTGCTCACCAACAGCTTTTCTGTTTAGCTTGGGAGGAGAAATTCTACTTCTACATGCTTACCTACAGAGCTGTAAATTGTGGTGGTTAGTTGGTTCTGGTTCAAATCCGAGCTGGGTACTTTCTGTTGAGGTTTGGCTGTTTTCCCTGAGCATGGGTTTTGTCCAAGCACTTCAGCTTTCTCCCACAGCCAAAAAAAAAAAGTCTCCATTGTGAATAAGAACTGTCTCTCTTCACTTAGGATAAAAAAAATAATCAAATTAACTGTTCACTTCAGTGTGTCCAAATTGCAGCTTTTTTTTGTTAAAGCAGAGAAAACCCAAGAAAAATTGTATTATTGTAGACCTTATAAACTGAATGTAATGAATAACATTTAGATGGTTGTAATAATAAAAAAAAGATTAATGGCTTGCTTTTAAGAATTATCTTATCTCTGTCAGGACATTTCAACGACATTTAAAGCACAAAACCACAGTACCCACAATCCCATTCTCATGAATGAGAGTACAATATTTATGTATGTAGCATTTGATTAAAAAAAACACTTTTTTATTTAAAAACCAGTCGTTTACGACTAAATCATTAAAAAAAACGTGATGACTGCTCAATTATTTTAGACGGATTGCCCCTCCTAATGTATGCTCATGTATGTGTTTGTGCAGTGAAAATGATGCATCATCAGAGAATGAGCAGCTGCTCAGCCGCAGCATTGACAGTGATGAGGAGCCCACGTCAGATAAGCGGAGGTCGTCAGAGGCCACCAACCACAACTTGTGTCAAGCAAACATGGGCAACAAGCCCGACCTCTGCCTGCTCTCTCTGGGCCTGCTGGACCACCGAGTGGTCTGCAATGGCACTCCAGCTTCTGCAGGCGGTCAGACGAACAACACCCCGGCTCCCAACCACATTGCCAGCAGCAACGTCAGCAGCATGAATGCAATCAATAACAACAATAAAACCCCAGGGGTAGGAAGATATTCTCTGCAGGACATGGTAATGGACTGATCACAGTTTCTGATCACATCTCATTGTTTTTCAACACAGATGCTGCAGAGTCGAAGGAAAAAGATCCTAGATTTGTATGCCAGGACTTGCCATGTGACTGAGGGTGAGTATGGATGATCCATACAGTTTGAAAGCAGTTTGGACTTTGCTAAAAAAAATCTTTTTCTCCAGGTCTCAGCCCCACAGAGCTTCCCTTCGACTGCCTAGAGAAGGCCAGTCGCATGCTCAGCTCCTCCTACAGCAGCGATGCGGCCGTGGTCAAAACCTGGAGACACCTGGCAGAGAGTTTCGGGCTGAAGCGCGACGAGATTGGCGGCATGAGCGACGGCCTTCAGCTATTCGAGAGAGTGAGCACCGCCGGCTACAGCATCCCGGACCTCCTTACCCGCCTGGTGCAGATTGAGAGGCTGGATGCAGTGGAGTCCCTCTGCGCAGATGTGCTCGGAAGCAATGAGATAGCGGTGACGGTGGGACGGCAGAGCGTCAACAGTTTCCACAGCCAGTTAGTCTGTCCCTCCCCGTGCACGTCTCCATCCCCGCGCTGTGCCAGTGTCTAAATATTTGGTGGAGCAGAGACTTCAAAGACTTGAATTGGATGAACAGTATCCCACCACATGAAGAATGTTGCTCTCCACAATCCTCTTTTTTTCAAGAAGCTAATGGACCAAAATACTTTATTTTTTTGTGTTTTAAATCCAAGTGCTGCAGGATTCAGAGGTTGAAATGAACCAAAGCTTTAAATCCAAACTACTTTCTAGTTTGTTATTTTAGCTAGATTTTATATGAGTTAATATGTAGTTTTGTTTACTATCATCATGCTGTTCTCTTTAAATTATGGGAAATTAAAAAAAAAAATGAGCTGTGTTCTGGACAAAACATTTTAAGAGTTTTAAAAAGACAGTTACGTGAAGTTTACAGTACTATGGACACAGTGGACATTCTAATTGGATCTGTCACTGAGTATTCTCACATTGGAAGGAGACCAAACCATGTGTTTCATCTTGCAGTCGATGAAACCAGATCTTTGTGTCCGCGCAAAAAAAGGAGGATCTGGTTCAACCGCAGCATTAGTTAACATTCATAACGGTGTCTTTGACTATGCTGTCATCACGGAGAAAAGACAGTAGGAATAAGCCCCCCACTCGTAATTCAATCATCATGGCCACATGGAAATGCTAAAACATCTCTCGGGTCAGCTTTCATCTGGTAAACCCGCCTGTGAACTCTGGACATTTGTCAAAGTCTTGACGCCTTTGGCTGAATCCTTAAAAAGACAAGAACATTCGAGGATATTTCTCGTTTTGAAGGAACTGCAAAGTTATTTGTGAGAGCTTGATGAAATAACAAGCTATCACTTGATCAGTATATGTAATGTACAGTAAAGTGTAAAAATATGGAAGATATTCATTTGCGTTGAATGAAAGAGTTCCAAATCCTATCTAAAAAACACAAAAAACATAAGTATTATTTTTATAAAATGTGTTTTATTATAAATCCATAACCGTGATGCCTGAACAGACTCACCAGTAACCCTGTTGGTGACCCTCTAAATGCTGCTCACACAAATGCACACAAACCACCCCACATCAACTTTGCCAGTCATTCCCTCCGCACCTCAATCTCTGGGGCAGCTATAATTACTGGGCGTGTGGCTCCCCATGCCCCTAATAGGCTACAGTGCTGTGGTTTATGGAATGGTTGGTAAATGCCTGTGATTTCCAGCACCTAATTAAGCATTTAGGGCCACTTAACCGCTGAAAGCCCAGTGGAAATGCTATAAAACCCTTACTGCGTTAAAATGAGCAGTGCCAGGACAGGCAAGTGACTAACGGCCTCAAGGGTTGCTGAACTGTGAAGACTGACTGAGGTAGCACCAGCAGCTTTTGTGGCCAGCTCAGTAATGCTTCGGGAGGATTTCAGTTTCCCCCCATACCCAACAAACAGAACCCATTTGTCTAAGTTCTGAACAACAGCTGAAGCCAGTTAGGTGTTGTGTGCATGGTTTAGAAACTTTGGCTCTGAGAAAAAGACCTTTATCTGAGCCATGAAAATAAATGCATGTGCTATTTGGGTTTGAAAGATGTTTATATAGGGATATGCATGTAGATTATAAAATCATCTGGTCTTTTAAAATAGGTAAAATGAGGTATTGGTGTATGCAAAATCCAAAAAAACAACACATTGTATACGTTACAATATTAATCGACTCCGCTAAAATGCAGAAACAAAAACTGTGAAAAACAGAGTGAATTCTGACAACTTTCACTAGAATTAAAAGGGTAAGTTTCATCCAAATGTTACTGATTAAACCTAAATAGTTCTAAGAGTGAGCACCACTAACTGCAGACAATTTGGCAGTCCTAGTACACACAATGACAGGAAGAGGTGACACTAACATAATTCATCATATGTTAGTGCCCATCATCCTGAGAAAAATCATTTTAGAGAAATTTCTGCTTCCATCAGTCGATAGAGGAGTCATCAAATCTTGAACATTTACCTCATTTTAAGATTTTTAAGGCACTAGATGATTTTGTTCTTATAAGTAAAGTGTAATGATGTGTTTTTATACAACTAGCAGAGATGTTGACACCGAAGGAACCAAATCTGCTAATATCTCCACCATCTAATTGAATTTCTAGAAATGCTTTTCTTTGAAAATAGATAGATTTTACTATGATGTGTGAATAATGTCCCTCTGCAGAAAGATTTCTCTTGATTGTTGGTTTTATCCCAATCCCAACCTGGGGCTGGTCTCCAGCTCTTTAGCTTTTGTACATGTTTATTAGGTACATAATTTGGTATTTGCTCACAAACACCATTTGTAAAATATTTATATCTATGCATTAATAAAACAGAGCCCCTAAAGGAAGATAGAAGGAAAAACAAAATTAAATTGGTTTCAGGTGTGCATGACAAACCCTTACTATTATTTTCTTACATCTTTTTAAGGGCTAAAAAAAAACCAAACCAAAAACATAAAAATCTCTATTGAATAAATATTTTTTTTTTTTTTTGTACAATCATGAACTCGTGAAATCTTATGAGACATGCAAGATTTGGTCTGACATTTATGATGCTATGGTAATATGCCCATGCTAAACATCAATTACTTACCTCAGTAACACATTTAGTCCAAACTTTTCAAACTCACTCATTTTACAAAGTGTATCTGTATATATAAGTTATTTTTTTTATATAAAGTCTACTTCAATAAAAATGTATGATCTTCAGTTTTACTGTCTGTGAGTTTCTACCATGCAGTAGCAGTAGAAAAAACTGTTAAAATATTCAATTTCAATGAAATATTTTGTCTCATTTCAACTCCACATCTATTGATTTAGAAGTGAATGGTAATAATGTGGATCACAGTAAGAAGCTCCCACTTGACCATCAGTCATGATGGCTGCTGGTTCACGACTTGGATCAAACTGAAATTCAATTCCTAAATATATCAGAGGTGCATGCTAACTGGATGGTTACTTAAATTAAAGAAAGACTGGATTGGAAAAAGGCTGTAGGACAAGATTAGAATACCACAATGTCATTAAGTGATTACATGTTCACCCTAAATGCACTTTAACTTTTTCCTTTCAGAGGGATGCCACTGCAAGCCACGAGTCAAGAAAAGAAAGTAGAATTTGATAATCACTTTGAGGTCATTGACCCCACTTGACCTGGTCTTTGCTAAATTCCTCCAATTTTGCTGATTAGTCTTTTTTCCACAGCTTTTTTATCTCTTTCTTTAGCCAAAGTTAGATGTAATTTCTTTTTGCATTTTTGTAGTTTTTCACTTGTTTCTCTTTATGTTTGACCTCTGAATGAGTCAATTCTATTTCCTGTCTTTTGATCAAGATGACCAGTGTTTGTTTTATTTCATTAGCATGGGTCTATCTGTTCAAAGCTGAGTTATGTTACTTATTGCAACTACTTCCAGTACACATACACACATTTCTGATGTACTCCATCAAATCAACACCTATATGACATTTTTTTAGCTTGTTTTCTCTTTTTTGTTTAATTCTGTTCTCTTCATTTTTGGTATTAAAGTCCTGCTACATTCATTTTTGACCTATCGTAAAAATGTTCCCAATAGTTTCTGAATTATTATTATGTCGTTTTTAGGCAAAAATAGAATAGATTAGATTAGAAATGGTTTATATCATGTAAGGAGGTTTATCTGTCTCATTTCTCCTGGGAAAAGGTTGGCAGATCTCAATAGATCCAAGAAGATTTCTTTAGACATAAGAAATACTCCAACTCGACTCTCCTCACTCTCACCTGAAGCCCGAGCAGCACTGCTGTTAGCTTCTGTGCTAACGCTAGCTGCATCAGACCAAGATCCGGGTTTGAGTTGTAATCCAGTCAGAATGACATTACTTATTCTTGCTTGTTCCACGTCAACCACTCTTCTCTCAAGGAGGTCAAGCCAATAATCTTGTTCATTTTGTGCTCTTCCATCAGCTTCATTAGCTGAGTTAGCTGAGCCTGGATGTTGTCCAGTCATTTTATTATATCTAAAAATACTAACACCTGTGTTGCTTGCTAGGACATAGTTTCTCTAGAGCAGCAGTAGTTCATTAGAAACTTGCTTCTGAGTTGCATATTTAACTGTCAGGGTGGTGTAAGCCCTCCTCCATCCTTCCCATCATCCATCTGTTTACACTCTCTCCAGCTAGCTTACAGCCCTTAATTGTCCCAACTTAACATTAGCAGTACAACAAAAATGGTGAGCAATATTGGAGATATTTAAGAGGAAGTGAGGACATACATAGATATCTGTTTGCAAGTAAATGCATCAGAATGGATCAGAGCAGAAAACTTGAGGCTTTCCGTGATAGCTTTTATGTCACAATGGCAGTTACTTTTTGGCTCCTGATTCCCAATTTAAAAAAAAAAAAAAAAAAAAAAAAACCTCCTAAACACATTTTTCATTAATGTATCTTTCTACTATTAAATTTCTAATCCTTTTAGACATTTACATTTTAATACTTTTATAAAAGATTAAATATCAAGTGTTACATTGCTTATTGTGACTAAAATAAAGAATGACAGCTATAAAAAAGATAGGAAAAATGTTTTTCCTCCTCGTCAGTTCAATCAGTAGCAAACTCGTGACACATCTCCCCCCTCCTCTCCTTCTGTGTGGGTGTGTGCATTATACTAGAATTCCAAAGACCTGAGCTAAGTGATCAGGTGTGTGTGAGGGCCACAGATCATAAAGCTGCTTTAGAAAAGCTTTGGCATTGGAGATGGGCTCTAATGCTGCTGTAAGGCGTTGTGGCAACTTTTGTCTTTGATCACATTTCAAACACTCAAAATTGCCAACAAGTAGTCCTTCCCATATGAATAGCCTGTTAGTCTCTGCACACACGCACGCAAACAGTAAGTAGCAATACATGTGTCTTCGGGGTCTGTTTTCACATTTGAAGAATTTGGCACAGCTCTCTTTGACACAAAGGCCCCAGACAGCCACTTCAGGGCAAGGAGTGTCAATCAGGGAAGTAATTAAACCTCTGCCAGTCAGCAGCACCTTCACTCTCAGCACCTCAGCACACCCTTATTACATTTAGCCACCCATGCAGACACAACAGAATCCACGAGTTATTACGAGTCTGATCTATTTTTCCTTTGGTTTTTTTTCCATGTTCTTGGTGTAACATCTAGAACGCAACATTAAATATAAATGTTTCAACCAGCCACAAGTGCAACAAAACAACACCATGTGTGGAAATGGAGCTTATAGGCTTTTAAAATACAATTGTTTGCGAAACTGCTAATTTTTTCCTTCTTTGTCCTTTTGTTTTCAATATCCCTCACTGGTTTTCTGCCCAAAAATGCTTTTCTTTAAATGTTTTCCAGAGCAACATTCTCCATTTTTTTTCTCTTGTGGATTTCTTCAAGTACTTGACTGAGCATGACCAGTAATGATCTAAAAGGTCTAAAAGGTTAGGGTGGCCTGGGATGCGTTTATTGCACCATTTTTCTTCATCTAAAAACAGAAACATATTTGTTAATGTTTATGTTTCTAAACCCAATGTAAGTTAAGTTGTGTAGTTGACCAGTTTTATTTCTGGAATTGTAAGTGTGAGGAATTCAGTGGTTTGTCACTTTAATGTCACTTGTAATATTCACAAAGTGATGGACAGAATAAGTTGGGTTAGGTTGTTTTGAATATGTTGGAGTCCATTTATTTTATTTTTTTTTTAGAGTTCTTGACTTCAGTGAGAGCATTTCAAGTTTGCCAAAAGAGCACTTAAAAATATTTATGTGGTAAAGGAAGTAAATTCTCAACTTTAGCTTTGAGTATTTATTTAATTTGAAGAACAAAAGAAGGAAACAGGAAGGAAAAAGAGACATGATACTCTTGTGACCATCAAGTGGGAAACCCCCTCTGATGTTGCTGCAGGATTTGCTTTTATGCTTTGGTTATTTGTTTCCTATTGCATTGCAAATGGTTGTGGGTAGTTTATTTTAGAATTATTCATTACATCCTTTGGAAGTCTTCGCAACTGTTGACATCAGTTGTGATGTGGAGAAGTCACAAAAAAAGGAGATGTAATTTAGTATGAAAAAGGAAAGAGAGACGGCACTTTGTCCAGAAACGCCTGAAGATTTAAGATTTTGTTAAGGATAATCAGGGATAGTTTGTGTTTAGAGAGAAAACATTTATAAAGCAAGACATGAGCTATGTGCTCTCATGTCCATTTGTTTAAGTGACCATCACAGGCTACAACATCCTGGTGCTCACTTAAAGAAATAAAGAAAAACATTTAAACATGGACCACTACTACTGAAAAAAAAGTTAAACAAAGAAAACGTAGTTTTAAGTTTAAATTGTTTAAAGTCATTAAAATATGAACAAACACAGACACAATACTAAATGGACCCAGAACAGAAAAAGGAAAAGAACAATCACAAAAAAATCGTAATTTTGATGTTTTTAACCTGTTTTTGTATCATTTTTCTGATGATGGAGGACATGTGTGTTAAAAAAATATTATATTTGTTTTTGCTTTCTAATAGATACAAAAATAAGGTAATTTTAGAGTCAAAGTGGCTCAATAGACATCGAGGGGTTAAAAAAAATAACTTCAAAATGGCCTTTCTGACATTTCTATGTTTAAATTGCTGTAAATCAGGAGCAGACAGAAAAAGACTATTTAAGCCTCCAGCTGTGGGGAAGGGAAGGGGGCGCTCTCGCCCACAATTTCTAGTGAACTACTGCCACGTTGTTGAAACTATGTCCTAAAAAAAACACATAATGATAATTAAACGACCACTTTTACAACATATCAAAATATAAAGGAGTAGGTCTTGATAAGATTATAAGAAGCAGTGGAGCACCTAAAATAGTTGTGTGTGATCGATCACACCCTGTCCAGTATAGAAAACCCCTAACAGATGACTTCACTCAAATCCACCAGTCTTTACAGATCTGTATTTAATCAGAGTCTAAACTTTTCTATATTATTCAAGTAACTTACATGCATCTTGCAGATTGTTCATTTGGTTGCTGTGCTTTGTGAAACTAATAGACTCAGCTTTACGTTTTTTGCTGAACTGGAACCACTGTTTCCTGCTGCCAGCCTCTTTTCTCTTTCCAAATTAAATCCTAATAATGTTTAACTTAGACCAGACCCCAGTGAGTCTTGAAGGATGACTGTTCCAGTTGCTTTTGACACAAGGAACCCAACCATAAATCAAAATCACACATGTGCCATGCTGCGTGCTGGAGTGGCAAATTTCGGAATTTAGGCATGTTACAAAACCACAAAACAAAAACCTCCATTGACATTACAGTCCAAGCCTGGATCTACTTTTAAAATATGCATTATCTCCATTTTTCTCAATTGTGGATATCCCAGTTTGGGCTATATTACCCCAGTAATTATGCTTAACTGGGGCGCTGGGACACGTGTAGAGGATTAGCTCAAGTATCCGAATGGGTCTTAAGGGGTTAAAGTGAAATAGTATCTTTAGACATTTCCTAATGTACATCATATTTTCCACAAAGTTTTAGAACTTATTAAGATAATTACATTTTTGGATACAATTCTTGATAACTCATAATTTTCACAAAAA
>NC_050532.1:12225536-12227296 GCF_002922805.2 Oryzias melastigma | reverse complement strand
GCTTAACTGGGGCTCTGGGACACGTGTAGAGGATTAGCTCAAGTATCCGAATAGGTCTCAAGGGGTTAAAGTGAAATAGTATTTTCCACAAAGTCTTAGAACTAATTAAGATAATTTACATTTTTGGATACAATTCTTGATAACTCATAATTTTCACCAAAATTAAAACCTTTTTAGATATGATTTTTGGTTGCAATAAAGCAGGGGTGCCCTAATTTTTTCATTTAGAGGGCCAAATCTAAAAGAGATACCAGTCCGTGGGCCAAATACAATATTTTTTTGCATAAAAAATACAAGGAATACAAGGAGAAAATAGAATATGAATATGGTTCAAATTATTTAATTTGATTCTGTATTCATTAAGGTGACACTCACTAACCTGCACAACAGAAAGTTTACTCTATGACTTAAAAAATATATATATTCTAAGATTGCTTTAAAATTTATTGAGCCTGATTTACAATTTGTTTATTTCAGTTTTGCAAAATGCTTAACCAAAAAAAAAGACTAGAACTAAATTAAGCAGAATTTCTTCTGGTAGGCATTCATCCAACATTTTCAGCAAATATATTTTTGTAAATAACCCTCATAAAAAAGCATCTGCCAGCCAAATTATTCCACTGTTGTATTTCATTTGATGCAACTGAAGATAATAAAGAAAAACTTGTTTCAGATGTATGTTTAACAGTGTTAGTGCACCATTTTAAATGCATCGTTTGCCAAGTTGACTGTTATGTTTGTTGTGTCTGCATCTAGAAGTAAATTTACGCTACTCCAGTATATATTATATTTGGCTTATTTTAGGTTTTTAAATGTTATTTTAGTAAGGAGTTACTCAATCAAGCTCCATTAAGTGATGTCGAGCTGATCAAATATATGATAGAATTGTACATTTTGCTTGAAATTTGACATTTTGACACACTCTCTTGTTGTTTAAGTGATATAGGTAAAAGGGTAGTGATCATTTTACAAATAAAGAAGCTGGTTTCATCTTTTAAAAGGTTTGTATTCCATCTGTTTTGTGTTCTGCTTGCAAACATTGTGCAAACACATGTAATTCCTTTGCTAAAAACAATGATTTTTTACAAGGTGTTTTTCAGGAGGCCTTGAACAATTTTATTTTCTGTTGAGAAAAATAAAAGGTAGCCGCCATGTTGAAACTCTTACCAGATGAACATTTTCCAAGTGGCTTTTACTCTTTTCCATCTAACTGGAATTTTTATACTCACTTTCAGTCTTTGTTTTTTTCTACTTTAACATCTATAAAAACAAAACATCATTATTTAACTAATTAATTGCCTAAAATGAATCCTGTTTGTCCAAATTACCTCAATCTATATAAGATAAGAAAAATTATCTATATTTTAGGAGTAAAGGAACCAGTTTCTTGATTAATCACAAACAACTATGAAAAAAAAAAACAATAAATAGCCAAGAATGCATTTAATGGTGTTTTCTTGAGGTAAAGGGCAATAAAGCTGCTGCTTTGGAAATACATTTGAGTGCACATTAACGGGGCTTATAAAAGTGTTGGACCAGTTAAATCAAAACAAGCTTATTCTGTGCCTTTACTGGGACAGAGAACTAACCGTGTGGAAAAAGAGAAACATGGACGAGTATTTAAGGTTGTGGATGGGAGACCTGAAGTAGTGACGGTTGAAATGTGTGTGCGGGGTCACTCAAGCGACATAAACCCCGTATCTGGAAGTGGACAGATAAATGCTCAAGCAGATGTTGGTTTTTCTCAAAGTACAACATTT
>NC_050532.1:12215390-12224770 GCF_002922805.2 Oryzias melastigma | reverse complement strand
AGCCATTAGCTTACAGCACTTTACAACCCCAACCTAACATTAGCACGGCAAAAAAAGTGGCAAGTAATATCAGAGCTATCTAGCTGTACAATATGGAGTCAGATGACAGCTCAGACAAGGGAAATTGAGACATTAATGTATCGAATTGTGGCGGAGAAAGAAGACTTTGGCACGCCAATGACAGTTGCTGCATCACAAATCCTAGTTTTTTTCTAACATCAGGTTTTTATCATCAATTTGAGGTTAATTTAAGATTCAAATACAGTTTAAATCTTAAATTATTTTTATGCATGTCCTCCTTAATGAAAAAAAAGCTACAAAAGCATACCAAAAATACCAAAAACACAATTTGCATTGGAGTGGGTCTGGAAGGACCAAAACCTGCTACATACATTTTTTTTTTTTGCTTGTGGTTGGCCACTTTAAACAATTTTCTTTAAAGTTTTAAAGTCTGAATTTACATCACTAAGCTACATATTTAGCTTGCCTTGCACTTCTTGTGTTGTTTTCTTTTATCGATCTTTCTGTCTTGTTGTAAACTGGGTGCAGTCTTTTCTGAGTTTTTCTGAGGCACACAAGCAGCCAGTTCTTTGTTTGCTTTCATAATTACACCATGCCACTTCTCATATAGTCGATAAAAACTTACATAAACTTACTTAAAAACGTACATGAGTCAATTTATTTTTTATAAGGTAAGAGGTCACTTTGAACAACTGTAACCAGTAATCTGTAATATATTACAGACTGGGAGTTAGTACTGGAGAGCTCTTGAAAAGGGTGAGTTTTTAAGAAACATTCCAAGTTGCAATTATTAAAAAAAATAATAAAAGTGAGGAAAATTAATTAAAAGTTGCACTAAAATTTTGCTTTAAAAAAATGGATGTTTTTCTCTTGGTCAGATTCTTTGCACCGCATTATTTATTTCTTCTTCCCATAAACCAAAACCGCATCGATGCTCAAACGACCCATTAAAAAACCAAGAGTCAAACTGAATTGGACAGCGAGACAAATGCTGGTCAGAGTGGTTCAGGATTTTCATGTTTTGATTTAGAAGTGCTTCCATACTGTCACTTATAGCTCTAACCTTCCCAACGTCTAACCACAATCTGAGACTTATGCTCACATAGGGAGATAGATCAGAGCAGGCAGCATCATCAGTCCACATAGCTTCACATTTTTCAGACAAATAATCAAGAAAGCATCACTTCATGAAGTCTTTAGATAAAGTTCACTAGTAATAATCAAATAGCTGCTTTTATTAAAGTTAGATCCTTTCTTTTTCTGAAATAAGCTTACTAGAAAGACTTACAACATAGAAAAACTTAAACATTGTTTGGAAGATAATTGGATAAAGTCTGAGTAAAACAGCGGTAATACTGTAGTTTAGCATACTCCGTATATTTTTCTCAATTAACTTACAAACTCCCTTTCCTACTTGGAAGTAGAACACCTTGATCTCTGAGCCAAAACCAAGAGGAAAGTGTTTAGTCGATCACTGCACAGGTCCACGGAGAAAGCGGGTGTGTGTTAGCCTAGGGACGGTGGCAGAACAGACTATTCTTGGAAGGGGCTGTTCCCACACGTTTATACGTATGAACTGGAACTGGGTCATTCTTGGGGATTTGGAGGGCTTGGTTCTCAGAAAGCAGGATTTTACAGGAATGCTCAAAGTTGTGGGGATGGTGGTGTTTTTTTGTGAGGAATTAACAATTAATAAATTATATAACACTTAAAAGTTCAAAAAAGTTGGTTGTGTATGAAATTGTCCCTTTAAGGGGGTTTAATGAAGGTCAATCTGATTAAATGTATGTTGCATGTCTAGCTTTCAAGGAAAAAAAAAAAAAAAAAAAACATTAAAAAATATTTATTTAACTTTTCTACTAAATGAAACCTTAGACTAAATAGTTTTTGTGCCTTCCAGTTACACTCACCCTTTGGATAGATTTTTTTTTTTCCTGCTAAAGATTGATCAAAATACAAAAAGCCAACCTAAAACCACAACATTTAGTTGACGCTTAAGGAGTGAAAAATAAACATTAGAATATGATACTGCAGCTTTTGGACCAAACATATGCTGTCAGAGTTTAAATAAAACCTTAAAAACTCAAATATTTTAAGATTTTTGGTCACAAAATGAAAATACACTCTAAGCTTTTTTGTTTTATTGGACAGCAATAGGGACCCACTTAATTTATAACTTCTTTTAAAACTCAATACTTAGCAAACCATTTTTTTTTTACTATGGTAACCTGCAGAACATCCAACTCTTGCTTTGTAGAACTAGCCCTGCTTTGTGTTAGCGGTTCATATAACTATGAGTCACCCTGGCAAACTCTCCCTTCGATGAAAACAAACCTCAACTGCCACCTCAACCACGTCCACCTCCATCAAACATTTCCAAGCTACGATGAGGTAAAGGTCCAGAGTTTTTATGGCACAGACTTCCAACTCTGGCTGCATTTAATTCATGTGAACTCAGACCAACCATTATTTTTCACATGTGGTTTGAATGATGTGAACAGCAACAGAGAGGGACTGGCATTAATCAAATAAATAGTGATAGTTAGGCCAGTCTATAAATCTGGGTTGGAAAAGTGAACGCAGCAGCTATAGGTCAACCCAGAAAAAAATGAACTGTTCGACTGCAGCATAGCTGACTCCCTGAACTCTATTTGTCCAATTAGCAAACACTTATTCATTCAAATGTTAAATAGCAGCTGCGTTAGCACGGAGGACTTCAAACCAACTGTGACCGACATCCCTAACTTGACATGTAATTGAAACATTACCGTCAATTAACAATCCTCACAGCAAAGAGTTGCATCTTCATCTGCAAAGGGATCATATTATGAGGGGCCGTACAGGACATTATTTATTCTGAACCATTCACATTCATATACACTCTCTTTCGCATACATATATTCTCTTTCGCATACATATATACTCTCTTTCGCATACATGTATACTCTCTTACGCATACATGTATACTCTGTTTCGCATACATATATACTCTCTTACAAATTCATATATACTCTCTTTCGCATACATGTATGCTCTCTTTCGCATACATATATACTCTCTTACGCATAAATGTATACTCTGTTTCGCATACATATATACTCTCTTACAAATTCATATATACTCTCTTTCGCATACATGTATACTCTCTTACGCATACATGTATACTCTCGTACGCATACATGTATACTCTCTTACAAATTCATATATACTCTCTTTCGCATACATGTATACTTTCTTTCGCATACATATATACTCTCTTTCGCATACATATATACTCTCTTACGCATACATGTATACTCTGTTTCGCATACATATATACTCTCTTACAAATTCATATATACTCTCTTTCGCATACATATATACTCTCTTACAAATTCATATATACTCTCTTTCGCATACATATATACTTTCTTTCGCATACATATATACTCTCTTACGCATACATGTATACTCTGTTTCGCATACATATATACTCTCTTTCAAATTCATATATACTCTCTTTCGCATACATGTATACTCTCTTACAAATTCATATATACTCTCTTTCGCATACATATATACTCTCTTTCGCATACATATATACTCTGTTTCGCATACATATATACTCTCTTACAAATTCATATATACTCTCTTTTGCATACATGTATACTCTCTTTCACATACATATATACTCTGTTTCGCATACATATATACTCTCTTACAAATTCATATATACTCTCTTTCGCATACATGTATACTCTCTTTTGCATACATGTATACTCTCTTTCGCATACATATATACTCTCTTTCGCATACATATATACTCTCTTACGCATACATGTATACTCTCTTTCACATACATGTATACTCTCTTTCGCATACATATATACTCTCGTACGCATACATGTATACTCTCTTACAAATTAATATATACTCTCTTTCGCATACATGTATACTCTCTTTCGCATACATATATACTCTGTTTCGCATACATATATATACTCTCTTACAAATTCATATATACTCTCTTTCGCATACATGTATACTCTCTTTCGCATACATATATACTCTCTTACGCATACATGTATACTCTCTTTCACATACATGTATAGTCTCTTTCGCTTACATATATACCGTATTTTCCGGACTATAAGTCGCGGTTTTTTTCATAGATTGAATGTCCCTGCGACTTATACTGCAGTGCGACTTATATACGAACTTTTAATGATGAGATATGGACCGTAAGTCTAGAGTGCCCTCTTATGGTGATCTTTGCATTTACTTTATTTACTTTAGTTATTCAGACGTGACACAGAGGACTAAGAATTTAACGGATTTAGTGATATGGAGTAAGATTGCGTGCAATTAATTACAGTAAAGATACAAAGTTGAGGAGTTCTTGAGGGTATAGTTAAATAAAACTGTTATGTTATATAAATGCTACACCTTTTCGTTTTTTTCATGATGCTAATATGTGAATATGTGTTGAGACATATTCAACCGGTTTTCTATTAACTTATTAATGTTATAACTTACCTTCCAGGATAATGTAATATAGTTTTTTTCAACCAGTTTGTAAAATAAATTACTTGAAAAAAATGCGACTTATACTCCAGTGCCACTTATGTATGGTTTTTTCTTCTTCATTATGTAATTTTTGGCCTCTGCGACTTATACTCCGGTGCGACTTATAGTCCGAAAAATACGGTACTCTCTTACACATACATATATACTCTCTTACGCATACATATATACTCTCTTACGCATACATATATACTCTGTTTCACATAGATATATTCTCTTTTGCATGCCTCTGCCTCAATTCATTACATTTTTTATTTTACTTAAATCTATTCATAATGTTAATGTTAATTCAAAGAAAATAGTCTGAATAATTCTGATTCTAATTATCTTTGCAGTGTTTGCCAATTTACTTTAAATGTTTTAGGCATGGTCTCTAAAAACCAAAAGGAGACCAGACATTTGGACAGCTGATTTTTTTTTTATACAGCTCTCTATAGAGTATTGGCTGAATCCACATCTCACTGAAGATCAGCACACATAAGCACTTTAAGGCGAGAAAAGGCTGCAGGATGTTGGAGAAATGCTGATCTGTATTTTACAAACTTACAAAGTAACTGTCACTTATATCAAATTTTACCCAAATTTGATCACAATATAAAGCCAGACAAGCTATAGTGCATCAGTATATTAGTCTGCTTTTTAGAAGAACAGAGATGAAACTTACTGGCTGACAACACAAAAAAGCCTTTAGTTCTTACAGCTGTATCTTTTCTCACATAACATGATGACAATGCTAACACTGCAGTGATGACAGAAGCGATACCTTATATGAGTGTACATTCTTACTGAAACAAAAAACACATTTCTCTGTGTCAGCGTTTCCTCAACTCTGGTCTTCAAGTACCCCTCTCTGCCTGTTTCCCCTTTTTTCTCACATCCAACATTCTGCTCATCAGCCCTGTGGGGATGAGCCACCGTTATTTAAATCAGGTGTGTAAGACAAAAACAAAGAAAACAACCTTAAGATCTGGGATGTTTGAGGCCAGGATGGGAAACACTGAGGATGGGCTCACAATATTTATTTAATAAACATTTTTTGGACTGATAAACTGCCTTTTCAGGAGAATAAAAAAAAAAAGTCGTATTTAAGAAATTCTTATTCAGCATAACCTCATATATTTTTTGGAACATTGGTGTGGGAACAATAACAAAGACAAGGTGAAGATGATATATGTTCACAATAATACAGAACTGCCATTTTTTTATTATTAAATGATTAATACTGTCAAATTTAGGACATCTGTGCTTTTTTCAGATTTAATAGAAAGTCGAATCGCACCCATGAACTAGATGTTAGAAACTCTTGACGAAAGTGTCACTACCAACTATTGTTTTGTGTGAAGCGTGTGTGAACTATGGTGGTCTTTCAATAAACAAAAGTCTTCTGGTGTTGCTCAAACATTGGTTGTATGCAACTCATGGGAGGTTGCCCTGCAGGTTTTTTGGGGTTGTCAAAGCTCGTGGAGGGTTGTAGAAAGTAGTGGAAGCTCAGGTTTGTGTTTCAGGTCCATTGACGCTCACGCAGTTACCTTAAGGGATATTTTTTAATATTAGTTTTGTACCCACATTAGCAAGTTAAAGTAGTGTAGAAATTCAGATTTTCCTAAAACAGCTAGATCAAAATGTTGATTCCTTATTGGTTTACAGGGAAATTCTGCTGTAAAAAGACGTAAAGAACCTGTTGCCACACTGACAGATAGATAAACAGAATGTTTAGATGTTTATTGTCATTGTCACAAGTACAATAAAATTCTGACAAAATCAGTCTGGTGAATTTCACTTTAAGGGTCTTCTGTTCTGCAAGTTGGATTGGAGTCACTCTCACTTCTGCAGCTGCTCTTTCTGATCAAAGGGAAGCTGACATCCATGACATTAGAGAATATTTTACAGTTCAGACTCTTATTGGTTTGTTAAGATTTATGTGACCAATTTCGTCCATTTGCCTGCTCAAAATGAGTGTATAAAATTCCATAAAACAAATGTAATGACTGGACTGTAAGCATACATCTGCACTGGCAAGTTGTGAGTTGGCAAAGTAAAAAAAAAAAAGCATAATTTAATATCCAGTGCACTTTGGTTCAAGTGCTTTCCATTATTCTGCTGTCTACTTTTGAGTCCAAAAGAAATCCTATTTGCCGATGATGTGAACCTTTTCCAAGTGTTGAGAAAGTATCACCAACTGTCCAAAAGAAACACATTTGTATCTGAGTGGTAATGAAAAACATTTCCCTGCTTTGCTAAAGACCTGGTTTTTGTCAGAATGTCATCTTTTGTTAGTAAAGCTCCGCAAATATGGAAGGGAGATGAATCGGCTCCTATTTATAATCAATTTGGTTTCCCATCAATCCAGAGGACAGAGGGGAAACCTGGGAAGCAGATTGAACAGAACAGTCTATGCAAACACACCAAGGGAGGCATTACAAGCAGATGGAAGATCACTTTGGAGGATATCTTCATAAATAGACTTAAACATGTGGATGGGACCGACTAAATGCAATAATAAAACATAGTAGAATGCTAACTTCGTCTGCATCAGGTGATCCTTTTGAATATATTCCTTCAAAACCTAAAACAATCACTGCAGATTTTTAAGTTTTAGTCTTTAGTAAGACAGAAAAGAAGTGATTTCTTTCTTATAGTTAACAACTTTTGGAAAATCTGTTACTAAAAGGTAAAGGTGGTTCCGTCAGTATTTCATGCATACCTTTTTTATGGACAATTTTTCTTTTTTTTTATTTTGAAATGATTCTTTTCAAACTTTTGGTTCTTTTCGAGTAATTTGATATCTGTAACAGTTTATCTTTTAAGATGAGAGCTGGGATTTGTGTGTTTGGAGGACTCTGTTTTAACCATAGGTCTATCTGACACAAATTGATCACTTCAGAGTCTGCTGACGTCTGTAGGTTCCCATTTGACTGTAGTGATCCCATCTATTGTTCTCTGTCTTCATTCAGTAAAAATCAGTAAAACCAGACGCTTGAACTTGGAGTTTTTCTGTTGTGATAAGTAACAACAGCACATGTGTAACATGATGACATTTAGTGACTATTTCTCTACACCCAAGTTGTTGATTTTACCTGCCAGATGTATCCATAAAATGTGGGCTTGACTTTGAAGATGGTGGTTAAGACATGGTGGCTGGTATATTATTTCCACGGAAGTGTGTAAAATATAAAGGAAGCCCCTGCATAGAAATGACTTCACAGTGTTATAGTGCTTTACCTGTCACACCTTATATCATTAATCAGTATGTCTCTTCGTTAATAAGGAGTTTAGGGTGATTTATAAGCATGAATCTAATTAGAACTAAGATTTAAAAGGCAAATAAGAGATATGAAGAAAAACACAATAAAAACGGATAACCAGATATCTAGATGGTTTCAAATTCAGTAATAATTACAATTTACTCTCCCAAAAAAGAAGAAGTAAATGGTTTTAATAAAGTCCATCAGTGATTCACCATAAGAAGTTGTATGAAAAGAATATTCAAAATGTTAATTAATTGCTATTTAAGCAGCACTTTGACCAAAACAAGATTTTTTCAAAATGCAGCCTTCATCTACCAGTTTAATTACATATTTATTATATTGCTAGATTTGATGTTTGGTTTAGTAAAAGAATCAAAAATTTAATTCCATTGTAAGATGACACTTCATATAAAAAACTGTCAATGCCATCTAAATATGATCAAGAACAGATGAATATAAGATGTGAATTTTCCCTAAAATATGTCAAAATTTCACTTGAATGAACATTGAATGAAACCATTAACCTTTTAAATAATACAAAGTATTAAAAGACAACATAATTATTTTACTAACAAACCACAAATCGCAAGATGGGACAATAAAATTCAATATTTTTAAAAAAATGTTTTTGCAAAAAGAAATCCATCAGTTTATACAAAAAGCACCATGCACTACAGTAGTTCAAATCCACTTTTAGTTGTCTCTCATCACTTAGAACCTCTGGGAGCAAACACTGGCCTACGCTTCCTGCTCCTGATGAGAGCATCATCTGTCATGTAACCACTACACAAAACACCAGGAAGTGCAGATAAAGTCACACGGCCTGCTGGACAACATAGAAGGAGAAGTCCAATTACATTTCATTACATCTACACTTTGTTGTAATTCATTACAAACCACTTGTGTTTTATAGCAGCTGAAAGGATTGGATGGATGGCAGCAAATCTGTTTTTAGAAGGAATATGTCTACAGAGAATGTAGAATTGGATGCGTAAAGGATCTTGCAGCTTATTGTTTGAAATGGCGTGCACGGTTTTAAGGCAACAGTGCAAGCATGCAAATAAAAGCAAGTAAAATCCCCTGTACACATGCTTAGACAAGTCAGTTTGTTGATTTTTATCAACTACATGAATTAAAACCAGAATTGTTTAAGGTTTAAATTATTTTTAGTTTCCTAAACGCAGAGACTATTACTGTTAAGTGAGACTTTGTGCAGTCTGTTTCTCCACCTGACAGCGTCTTAAGTGTGAACCATGTCTGTCTGGAGTTATAACGATGTCTTCATAACTTCTCTGAAAAAAATCGAAGTTTCACAAATAACAATGAAAATATTCAAATGTAATTTGTACATTTTTAAACATTAGTCTCTGCTTGTAAAAGAATAAATTTAATGAATAAGAGAAACAAAGGGAACAATTACCAAAAATTGATTACAAAATATAAATATTTACAAAAACTCTGTTTATACAAAACTTTTAATAAACTATAAATAAGCAATATGTATGTTGTTCATCGTTTAAATCCAAAGAAACAAGAATTTGTGAAACA
>NC_050532.1:12184882-12215263 GCF_002922805.2 Oryzias melastigma | reverse complement strand
CTTTCATTTAAAAAAATAAAAAATACAATGACGGGTATTTATTTAGCTGCAGATGGTTTGTTCATACCAAAACTCTTCAAGTTTTCAACTTATACATAAAACTACACAAGCTGGGATTTTATAAATCTATTAAATAAATGTAGAAAATAGAATTACTTTAAATTTGAAGACAAAGTGATCCCTCCTTTTGAATTTGGCCATAAAAACACCTTTGGCAGCAGTAAGGGCCTCAATGTTCCACGAAGGCCATAAAGTTGGCACACTTGTGACTTTTTTTTTAACTTTTTGGCAGAAGCCTTTAAATCCTACCAGGTTTAATGGGAAACATTATTTTTAAGTAACTCCAAGAACGTTAGACTGGATAAATGCCGGACTTGGCAGTTATATGCCTTAAGCTTTAATGTTGTAAATATAGCATTTTTTTAATCTCTTAAAAAATTCCACAATTTTGCCATTTGGCATTGTTGGAGCTTGACTCAAAGTTTTGACAATGAAGGGGAAAAACATCACTTTTAAACACAAGCATTTGTTTGTAATATATACAAATGTAAGCTAAATAAAATGTAAAGCATATGAGCAGTAATTTTTTCCGGCAATGGATTAAGTCATGACTTAACCTGGTTTTGAAATGAGTAGATTGCACTTAGAGATCTCAAAAAGCTTCACTGTGTTACTTTGTTTAGTGTTGCAGACTCCAACACACTGGTGCATTTGAATTTGTCATGTTAGCAAATGCACACAAACTGTGTCTCAAATAAAAAAAAAGAAAAAATGTGATGTAGTGTTTTCCTCGGAGAAACGTTGTGCTCTAGTGCCCTCCTGTGGACTAAAGGGGTAACTGCTCTGTGTCAAACTCAAAATAGAAATGTGGCATGTTTGTTGTTTTCAAACCCAGGCATTTTAGAACCGAACAAGCTGAAAATGCTCTAATTTATTTTAATAAGAAAATAATTAAAATTATTTGAATGTAGTTTTAAAAAATAGTATCTCTTAAAATGAAAATCCTGTCAACTTGGACTCAAAAATACATAATTTCCAAAGACTTCCTATGTATAAGATCAATATAAAATAGTTTTTTTCTGAATCACATTCAGAGTAAAATTTTAAATAATTACTCCCCATCTTATTGGATTGTGTCTCAGTTGTCACAAGTTTCTAAAGTGTCAAAAAGATGGACAGCAAGGCTGTAGCGAATAGTAATCATGCCAACACCCAAGCATATTTCAAATACCAAAATCAAGAGCAGCTGCTTTATAGACTCAAATAGTCACTGCCATCAATGATGAAGGACACTGCTAACCAAAAAGAGAAATATCACATGGTTTACACACAATAAAACACAAGTCACAAAGTGGTTGCGTTTTAATAGATTAATAAATAAAGCGCACATTAAATGATATTTTTTTCCTGAATCGCCCAACAAAAGGAGACACTATAGTGCAGAATTTCTTCAGACTGTCATAAAAGGTTTTGAAGCAAAGGTTTAGTGTAGCACTTTATGTACTTCCTTTATTTTGTTATGTGGCAAAAACCTACATATTCAGTTTTTTATAACAATAGTTCAAACATGTTTGTCTGCAACTCAATAAATGTGTTTTGAGGCAGAAAATCCAGCTGTAAAGTTGCATTACAGTTCTTAAAAAATACTTTGCTTATTCATTCCCGTTTTTAAGCAATATTAATAAATGTTATCATAATTTTCCAATTGGAACTGGATTTGAACAGGTTTTATGAACAATATGGATAGTTTTGCTTAAAATGAGACATTTAAAAACTAACTTATCTTCTCTTTTCAGTGGAAAAGAATCTTTTTCTGCTGTGTAGTTATACTCACGGGCCAGCAGGAGGCAGTGTTTCACCACGGGCACCAAAACTACTGGGTTTGTTTGAATTAATTCTCCATTTATTACCTTATGAAAACCTTTTGAGTGGATTGCCACAATCTAAGTAAACTCCCTTTAAAATAAGATTATTGCACATAATGCAAGTAGATATTATGGTAGCAACAACCTGAGGAAAAAAAAGAAGTATTCGTGAACAGACCTTTAAAGTTTTTTTTATATACATTTTTATCTAAACCAGAAATTAAGCATGACAGGCAGTTAGCTTGTTTTTTTCACATAAATACCTTTAAAGTGAATGTATTGTAGAAATCAGATAAATATATAACACAAGGTTTTTTCCCAATATTTGTTTTTTTTTTACTTTATAGAGACAGTGTTGTTGTGTTATTTTTGTTGCTACAAAGAATCCCTAATTTTAAATTTAATCTATCCACAAGACAAACATTTTTCACTAAAAATATTGTCACTTAGGTGTAATTTTGTAACCATTTGTTTGATCAGGTAAAGATTCAGTTATGAAGATGATCCATAATTTTAATCTTTAACTGCAATGAAATTTAGGAACCTTTTGCTCGTTTATATCGCGATAAAGACATTTGTGGCATCAACAAAGCAACTTAACTTCTCACAAAAAAAAAGAAGCAGCTGATGCAGGATGAGCTCTATATGTGTAACTGGTTTGTGCTGGTATTAAACAGCAGGGTGTCGTAGAAAGTGCTGATCTGCTCTTTGTTGTGTTAAAGTTTCGGTGCCCTCAAGGCCCATGTTATATAGCATGCTGCTTAAATAGTTATTGCAGTTCTGCTTGTTCACTGTAGGTGTACACAAACACATATGCTCACCCTTGGGACACAACTCGACAATAATAATCAGCACTAGAATTAGCAACATATTGCCATATTGCATTGCTCAACCAATTATCACTTGTCTCATAACATAAAAGCCACGCACATATTCAAGTAGTCCCAGTCTCAATTAAGGCGACAGTGCCAGCTCTCTGCTGTGAAAATGATTGCTTTTCAATTGGCATGACTTTTTGCGTCCACAGAGCAGTATTATGTATGCTAATGCAAGCTGTAAAAGCGGATGTGCAGTTCAGGGGGGTGGACCCAGAGCAATTACAAAGCCTCTGAGCTCCAGACAAGATTGCGCGTCCCCTCGGCACGCACAGTAATTTTACGAGCTCCTCTTTATTAAAAAGTACGTTTTTTTTAAACCTTCAGGCTTTAAAAATATAAAGTATAACAGATACATATGTGCATATGGTCATACCAAAGCTAAAAGGTGAACAACAACAACATGAAGCCTTGATGACAGAGTTGTTGACACGTTTGTATCCATTTAGACTTTTTCTGTACCTGCTTATTTTTATTTGTTTTATGTCATTTTTTTGCCTAATTATCAGCTAAACAATCCCACCAACCTTTTAAGCTTGTGTCTCTAAAAATTAGGTAGCACAACAAATATTTATTTCACCAATAGTATCTACAAATGCAATAATTGTGTGTATTGGACCCTTTAGTTTGCTTTATTTGAGCTCTGTTGTGTGTTTTTATTGCTGTTTTTTTTCTCATCACATTTGTCTGTTAAGTCAGTGTCTAGTTTTGTTTATTATCATAAAATAGTTTAAATCACACATCAAAACCAAACAATTGGCAACAAGTAGTGTTGAACAAAACCCAAATCCATCAAGCTCCATATATATTTATGTACGTTTATTGTGAATTAAACATTTAAACTGCAACAATGCATTTGTCTGCCTTTTCTATTACCGAAACTAAGAGAGATTAAGAGGTACTAATCCTCTTGTCTATCTGCACATTATTCTAACTCATTCAATCTGCACAGCTGCCAACGTCCTGAAAGATTTACCCCTCATAACAGCTCATGCTGTAATAGCTTTGTCAGATTATATTTATTAGATTAATTTCAGCTACTTTAATTGATACATGAATATTTTAATGATTGCTTTTTACACACTATAAAAGGGCTTTGGTGCTCTGGGAAACCAGGGATGAGAAATTCACTTTTAAATCCACTCTTTTTGGAAATGAAAATGTGGGGAAAAATGTTTTTAATTATTCAATGGATTCATAGTTAATTCAGACTTTGGGATTTGTTTAATTATTGCAGGGCTGAAATAGAAATAGGATTTAATGATTATAGTTAAGTAGGTAGAATAAGACTGAAAAAAGGAAACATTAAAGAAATATCATTATTCTCCTGGTAATATGTCTCCACTCTTAGCTGTGGAAAAGCTTTTTTCCTTCCTGATCCTCTTCCAGTTAGTTCTCTTGGCCTCATGCCCTCTATTCTTCCTGATTTTATTGTAGTCTCGGGTTTCTATTGCAAATATAAAAGTGCATCTGTACAGAATATGCATTTTTATATGCAACTTCCATTATTTTCTTGTAGGTTGAAACGTTTCATGTTTTTTTTCATATTTTTGCTAGACACAATAAATTAACAAGTTTCAATATATTTGATTTTAATGTGCAAGACAATGTGCAACATTTCTTACTTAGAATGACCCCTCTTTTCCAAGACGTCATTTGGAGACGATAGTTCGTCTAATACTTCGAAATGGTCACTTAAGTTGCGTCAAAGCCTTCCTCCAAAACACAAACGGCACTTTTCGCTGGCAGGATGAATTGAGTCACTGTTAAACGGATAGCCGCTGCTGCCAGAGTCTTTCAGAGCTGAATACATTGACACAAGCCATGATGGCAAAGACTGACCTTAACTCCCACTCTTTTACACTCTGTTCCTGCAGGGAGTGTGATTGCAAATGCGTGCTTTCTTGCAGATTTGGATATGTTTTTTTTTTTTTACAAAATCTATAGGTGTGGTCAATTCTGTGGTCATGTGACTTGGAAAAATGTGTGTTAGTTGCATATTTATGTAAAGCAATGCTGCATGTTTTTAGAATCATGATAATACAGAAAAAATTGTATAAACTAAAAAAATAAAAAAAATGTGGGCATCTAAGTAAAAGAAAAAATAGAAAAAAAGTAAAAAATATAGTGGAAAGTTGACATTATACAAAAATAAAAATAAAGTTTATGGGTTTCTATTTTTTTTCTTTTAATAACCATTTATAGTGAATGTTAAATTCTTATCGTCATTGATTACATCATAGTTTAAAGTTCTGTTTATCTGTTTAAGCTCATGCTTTAGGAAGCATTCTCTAAAAACGGTATAAACCAAAGAAATAAGCAGCTGTGTAACCTTTTTTTCCAGGCATTTTAGACAAAGTATTTCAAGTAGTTCTTTATTTATTGTAGTTTTATTTTTTAATTAAGAATGTATTCCTAAATCTACTGGACGAAAATAAAATGTTCTCAGGATGGTGGATTTGTTTAGGTCTTCTATGCTAATTTTATGTCACGTTTTGCTTCGATTATGTTTAAAAGTTCAGTTTTACCAGGTTTGGATCCATGATATAGTCGTCAAGGTGACTCCATGTATGGTTTTGTTTTAATTAGTGCCAGGACCTCCTGTTTTCATATGTTTTTGTCATGTTTTAGGTCAAGTTTTGCTTTTTCTTTAGTTCAGATTTAATAATAAGATTATGTTTCTACCTTCATGTCAATCTCTTTGCATCTAGATAATAGATCACCACATTTTTTTTTACAAAATCTGTCAAATTTAAATCATATAATTTAAAAGTGTAGGTCAATTTCTTGGCCTAATAGGAAATGTGTCAAATATTTTGAGGCTATTTTGAAATTTTGCTGTTTTTCTTTCATATCTTTAATCAACATAAAAAAGGATCATTATTAGTCAATTTATTGGACCTTGACTTGAGATGCTTTATAACACATGTAAGTAATCAAGTTTACATGATACATTTCCAGCTGTCTGCCATCCTCGATCATAGTTTGTCTACAGATTGATCAAATTATTGACAGATTATGAAATGCAGTCGTCCTCTCCAGGTCATACTTCTGCTTAAAGCTCTTAAAGAGTGTCTAAAATTTTGGAGAATATCAAGGAAAAAATGCAAGAGGACAGAAATAGAGAGAGGAAAATTGAGAATTTCTTGGGAGGGACTAAATCTGTAAGAGGACCTTCATTGGCGACCCTGACGATGTTGTAATTCCTGTAGTGTGGAGTCATGTAGGATGTTTCTGGGTAGTCTCAGGGCCCAGCAGCCCTTTTTAGGGAATGTCATGTTTTAACAACTCCAATGCCTTTTGATTCCTGCTCCTGAAAGTCTGTCTGGATGTAATGGAATGTGTGTGAGGCAGCAGGCCAGACGCTAGTATTTGGAAATAAACTGTCTGCCCGATCTGATTGGCCTCACTCTCAGGGACGTGGGAGCGGGGAGTTTGCCAGCATGCTACACACCCCCACATGCATGCACAAGCACGATTCCAAACACACCTTACAGCAACATTTCCATTCAACTCTAGAAATCAAAAGTACGTATTTAGCACTGTGCACATGATGAAATATTTGCAATCATACTAATAACTGAGCTAACTCACATGGCTGTAGGCAGTCACTAAAACAAGTACTAAACTCAAACAAGGAAACACGATTATGTGAGATTTGAGTTTTTTCCAAAGAGAAACAGAGACATCAATGGAGGAGCTAATTCCTTTTTTGTTAATGTTATTCCCAAAACAGCAATGATGGGGTTGATGGAATGGATGCAATTGTACCGAGGGAAGTTCCTAGGAGACAGAAAGAGAGTTAATGGACCGTGCGAGTTCATAGCATCGTGTTTGTGTGGTGTGTTTCCTTAGTCTCAACGGGAAGAGCGGTGGAGGAGTGATGAAATAAGCTACAACAAAAAGGAAGACATAAGAAGGAACCTAATTGTTCCCTAAGGGTCTTGAGCTGGAAAAGTGACAAGAATAACTGAACCTCCCACATCTGTGCAGAAGCATGAACGACCACTGCAGTTCAGGCTTTTCTGAACTACAATACTGCCTTAAACATCAGATTGGGGGAAAAAAACTGAAAAACAAGTCTAAATCAAATAGAAAAAACTGTCAGACAAAGTTGTATTTCTTCAAAGGCAGATACTGTATATAGATGAGATTAACCTTGTATGATTCAAATTGTCAAAAGCCCCAATCCAATCCTCTAAAGATCTATTCTGAAAAGGTTCCCTGGGTTTTTTTAGGGTGTATTCAGACTGGACACATTTGGTTTGCTCAATGTGAACCAGAGTTTGTTTTCCCCGATAATCCGGAGCAATTTTTCAGTCTGAATACACCCATGGTCCAGGACCAGGAACCGCTCTTGGACCCATCTTTCGAGATAGTCAGTTCGTTTCCAAACAGACTAAACTCAAGAATCCTTGGAGCGGAACAACTGAACCAAAATCGCCACCGTTTCAGGCCTTTGACGGAGAGCCACAAACAAACATGGAGCAGCAACTCATTAAAAAGTGGTCGGATGAATGGAATACAACCTTTAACATGATTCAATCCTGACAATTGGTGTGTCATAAACACTTATCTGAGTACCTTCATAGTCGTCGCCTCCTCGGCAACCGTCTTGCAGCATTCCTCTATTGTACCAAAGTAGCAATAAAAAGTGTTGTACCTGACGTTAATATAAACACAAAATTGGTCAGCAAAATGTAAAGTCTCAATAAGTGAATAAGGATTGTAAAGCTTACGACTTGAAGTCTCTTGTTGCTTTGCCCCGTCCCTGTAACTCCTGAAGACATTTTTAGTCACATGGTTTTGTTTACAGGCTTTAGTTTGAAACAGAAATCTCCAGTAGGTGTCATTCTGAATGCAGACCGAGTGCAGGTTCAGGGACTCGATACGGACCAATTTAAGCGGACTCAATCTGGACCAACTGACATGTTAATACACCTTTAATTACGATTATGCCGTTTTTAGCCAAAATAATAATAATTTTTTTTAAAAGTCCCATTTTCCTACCATTTTTCCAACATCCATGTGTTTTACAGGCTCTCCTGCTTGTTTACAGATCTTCACAAACCAAACATAACTTTAGCGGTGGAACAAAAACGGTGAGAAATGTTGGACGTTCTGAACCAGATGTCAGCTCAGACGAGGAAAAGGAAAATATACATACATCTAGTCGACTACAAGTGGATACATCAGAATAGAGTGAAGCAGGAATTTTCATCAGAGTGGGTGTTTAGGACCCAAAGGGCTTTACAGCAATATATCCTATTCTCCTGATACTGGCTCCACGGCAATGCAAGGTGCCAACCTGTAACCACCAAAAGCAATGTGAGATTCAATGTCAGGCCCAAGACACTTTGACACTTAAGCAACCAATGCAAGAAGCACCGTGGGACCTTCTGATCAGAGGTCTCTCGTTGTTCCACTGCACCACAGCTGCCCCAACAAGACTTACTTTAAAAAAAAAAATCAAAGTTTATAGTATATATATAAAATGTATAGTATGTTTATAGCATACATTTTTAGGCTACCAAAATTAATAAAGCAGGGTTAGTTAAAAATGAAAAATTAGATGCAGTTAAATACAAAGAACAAAGTTTGGCCTTGAAATGAAATCCTTATGTATCTTAGTATAAACTGCAAAAAAAACCTTTTGTTAAAAAAAAAAAAAATAAAAAAAAAACATTAAAAGATGCAATGATACATCAAACTTGAACTGCAATGTAAATTTAAGACATGAAGGTAAACCTAATATTAGTGGCTAATATGTGTGGTCTGCATAGCTGTGTTTTAGCCTCTATAGTGACAGACTTTTACAATTTAATCAATCTAAAAAGTATCTCTATCATACATTTTTACTGTTTTTTTATACTGATATCTCTAATTAACAATTACCTTAAAATTTGTTGAGGTGACATTTTTGAATTAAATCTCCATCAGCCATCTACTTTAGATTAAGTTCCAAATCTGACAACCAAATCGCTCCACTTGAGAAGGAACGTTTCCCAACAGAGGGGTTGTTCTCCTCCATATCCTATTAGCATTTTCCTTGGAATCGGCCAGTGTGCATCACAAAGTCTTTCCCTCACACAGACACACACGCTCATATGAGAGGGGCGTGCGTGGGCAGAAAGAAAGCAGAGGAATCCGCGATAAGCCAGTGGCCTGGCGGACGACACAGAGAGAGGAATGGCAGCTATGTCGAGCATTCACAACACTGTGTGGTGTCACCAAACAAAGCTTTCCCTTCTCCCGCCTGTCAAAGACACCATTGTGTCATGAGGAGAGGGTCTTTATATCGCACACAAATTCCACGCAATCTGTCCACCACCATGCACACACTTACTAAAAATTATATTCCTTTTTTTACAATTTGTGTTTAAACAAATACAATTATTGCAATAAAAGTACTAGTGAGACCTGTGCTGACAAAATGGATACTCTTGCAGAGAGGATGGATTTATCAGAGTTAAACCCCTAGTGAGAGTCACCTGCGAGGGGTGGGAACAAGGGGAAGCCACTTGGCATCTTAATGACAGCTGACACACTCACAGGGGGGGTCTGACGGTGAAAGTGTTGGAGGGTTGCTCCTGGAGGAGTGAGGGAAGCTGCCTGGCTGTGTGCATGGGACTATGTTAGTCTCTTCCTGTTGCTCTGACAAGCTCCTGACTGCTCCTGCCACCTGCACCTCTGCCACAAAGGACTCATGGGAAGGTGGACATGACAGGAGGGTGGGACTCCCATATGCCACATGTCTGACTTTCCAATACTTCTTCAAACATCTGTCAATCACCAATGGAGTTAGTTGCAGCAGGAATAAGTGTGTTTGGAAGAGAGACTAAAACTGAGATTCAAATTTTAGTGACATGAGTAAGGAAACCTGGTTAATCTGGGAATCAGAATTATTCATCTAGACCAGGAGTCTGCAACCTTTAACAATAAAAGAGCCACTCGGTCCGGTTTCTGACGGACCAGAACCCAGCGAGAGCCACAAAATCCAACTTAATTTTTTTTTTTATTAGTTTTTTTATGTGGCCATATAGCTATTCCTTTATAAAATGTAACTTTCAAATATTTACAACAAGTGAATTAAAAATAGTGTCATATTTTTCTATAAATAACAACTTTAATGTCTTTAGTTTTGAAAGCAGCAAATACAAGATCCTTTCAAAATAAAATAACACTTTTTATCAAATAAGATCTTTTTGCTGCAGCAGATTTTGAATTAAAAATTCAAGAAAACCAAGTCAAACAGGACACTTTCTTTCATTATGACAACAAATAAATGCCTGGGTTCAGCATATATTAGAATGGCTAAACTTAATGAACTAATGTAATATTTACTGAAATAGCTAGGAATTTTCTTAAAGTCAAAGAGCCACAATGAAGAGGTAAAAGAGCCGCATGTGGCTCTGGAGCCTGAGGTTGCAGACCCCTGATCTGGACTGTTTCATTTTTACTCTTTGATGACAGTTTTAGGGGGAAAAAAGGACATTTTTTACCTTGATTTAGGCCCAATTTGATGTATTTTGAGTCACAAGTATCATTCACACACTGATGGTGGCAGAACTGCCATTCAAAATGCTAACTAGACTACCAAGAGCAATGTGGGGTTTAGTGTTTTGCCTTGTTTCCACTGAGCGGTCCGGTCTGGTCCAGTCTGGTATTTTGAGCATTTCCACTATTAAATGGACCCATTAAGCTGGACCAAACTGGGTTAATTTTGGACCCCCAATGGTTGCAAGTCCGTAGAAAAATGCAACGGACCGGTTGGCGCTGAGCTACTGTTGAAAGTCATTGATTGGAGGAAGGTCATTGTGCGCTCTTCTCTCAAAAAAACATGAAATGCTTTGTATGTACCAAGTACCAAAAGCCATGATCTCCATTGGTGTTGTTGTTAGCTTTACCCCCCACGACGGTCCAGCTTTGAGTGGAAATGCTCACCTGAATTGCCTGGACCTTTCTAATCCGGACCGGACCCACTGTTCACTGGAAACAATGTTTTTGGGGCAATGGAGGTACCAGAACCTCGAGACTTCTAGTTTGAGGTCAACCACTCCACTTCAACACCACAGCATTAAGAATCCATTAAAAAGGATTAAGATAGTATTTGTAAGAAGTGAACATTTTGCATTTGTTTTGTTTTTTTTTAATTTTGATAGCAGGTTTTGTGTGTAGAGTGAGGTCCTTGGGCAGCTGATACTGACAAGTTAAATTATTTGGGGCCGGCACTCCTGTCAGGCATGCAGAGATCCCCAGCATGGGAGTCCCTATCACAGAGGAAGCTCCCAACTTCACTTCCACAGCTTTCAGTGACAGGACATGCTGAGTTTCTGAGCCTGGACAAGAAGCCCCACTGAGGTACTTTTAGTCTGCGGGGAGCCCGGCCCGATTGGTGCATAAAGACCCAGACAGTGGGGGTAACAGTAGAAAACACAGACAATACAGAATCAGTGGGGAGGGAGAGAAAATTACCTGCCAATTAGGCAAAGTTAAAGTGAAGAATGATGGGTGTCAAACCGTCAAAACCCGGGGAGGTGAGAGATCAACTGGATAAGTCGTGTTATCCCTCAGATTACACTGCTGATTACGGACATGATCACACACTCAGGCGCACACACAGCCACACGGGCACTCAGGCATGCAGGGCAAATGGGCTGGGTGCATCTTTACAACCTTCACACGAGCAATTCCAACTATCCTCGGAGCAGAACTAGAGAAAACAACTGGTTGTGATTATTAGTGAAGTATTAGTGAAGACCAGAGACATTCAACTGGCACATTCAAAAGAACAACTCTTTAACATGTTATGATTATCAAGATACATGATACCTTTACATACTGGCTTTGTTATTTGTCTGTATGAAACAACACAACAACTTCATCCAAAAATTGACCTCTTGTCACATTTAATTGCAACTACAGATTAAAGACCCACTCCAATGAAAATCATGTTTTTGATATTTTGAACATGTTTCTGTTGCATTTTTGTAATGACGGAGGACATGTCTAAAGAAAATGAAGCTTAAAATTGCATTTCTGGCTATATCTTTATTCAAATAATTTTAAATTAGGAGCAGCCAAAAATTGCAGTTGGAAAAAAGCTTGTAGGTGTGATGTAAGACCTAAAGCGACAAGCCACAAAGCTCCTCTCCTTTCTGATTTCTGATGAACTAATGCTGCTCTATGTTCAAGAACATTTTCTTTTTTTAATTAAAATTATTATTTTAACTGTAAACAGCATAATCATAATTGGTTTAGGGTTAGGGAAATTTAAAAAAAAATAATAATAATTTAAGAATTAAATTATTAATAATAAGAATTTAAAAGAAGATACAATCCCAGTATAAACTACAAGAACTGAACCACCTTAAATATATTAACAAGGCAAGGCATGTTTATTTGTATAGATTATTCCATGTACAGAGACAATTTAAAGTGCTTTACATAAAACATTAAAATAAATAATAAAGGTGTTATAATTAAAATAAGATTAAAAGAAAGTCAAAATAACTGAATTTAAAACAAGCATGGATAAATTATGTGGATGTAAACTTTTGAATCCATACTAGTCAAAAGCAGCTGAGAACAGGTGAGTCTTTTAGATTTAAATGTTTTCTTCAAGTCTTTTCCAGATCTGTGGAGCATAGAAGCTGAATGCAGCTTCTCCATGTTTAGTTGTGACTCTAGGAACTGATAAAAGACCGGATCTGGCAATCCAACAATACATTATAGTGTTCTTCTTTTTCTAAAAAAATTGAATATCATTGAAAAGTGTGCTCATTTTCATAACTCCATTAAAAAAACTTTCAAAGGATATAGATTCAGAACCCACTATTTAATTTATTTCAAATCTGTATTTGTTTATTTTTATATAAATTGGGGTTATTTCTTTTCTTATTTAATGAGTACAGCTCAAGTGTTAGAAGATCCAGAAACATAAAATGCCTTGGAAATGTGCAATTTAAGGAAAGACTCAAATCAAAGCAGAAGCCTACAAAAATGTCTGTTTTCAGGGCTCATGTTGTGCTGTTGTCAAGTTTTTGACTTCCCAGCTCATCCAGGATACTTTGTATTGTTTTAGTTGTCTTTGAGAAGGCTCCAGTGTTAGTCTTGATTGGTTAAAGCAATCTAAGTCAATGGAACAGGAATGCTTTCTGTCTCTCTGGCATGTGTGGTATGGTCATTATGGACAGTAGCAGCAGGTAGGGTCACACAACAATACTTAGGATGATTGACAAGCACAAGTCTGAGGAATTCCTCATGACTGACGGAGTGTTTTGAGCTTATTTTCCACAAACCTGACCCAAAACCCATCTCTGCAAAGCTTTTCTGAAGACTTTTTTTTACAACACCACAGCCTCTACATGAATCAGAATATATTAAAGGTCTTTCATGCTTACTTTTTCTTAATAGAGAATGGTTTCTTATTAAATAAATCTTTTGGTTGGGCATGTTCTGCTTAATTTTCAAACAGAACAAATGCATTACTTTAAAATATGTGAAAAAAGCATGGCTCTGGGTTATGTACTCAAATAAATTGACTGACATTTTATTGGGTTTTCTGAATTATAACCATCTGCATTAATGGAAATACTAATTGTTGCATTAAACTGGAAAGGGTTCCAATTTGCAAACTGGCAGGTTTCTGATGGATGGTTAAACATTTATTTAAATAAAATCACAAAATAGTCAGACGTGTAGGATTATGATTAAATATTTCTAATACTGAGACTGTAGGATTGTTAGTTTAAGAATATTTTTGTCAATAGAGTGATAGAAATTGTAACAATGGAGAAAAGAGCAGCTTACTTCACATGTTTATAAAGTAATAAATACTATTATTGGAAATTATGTGGTGAAAGTTTTGAGAAAAGATTTTAATTTTGCTTTCTTACAATAAAATATGTAATTATTTATGTCCACAGCGTCTCCAGGGCAAATAGCGATAATTTGTCATTGTAATTATGAAATAATTCTCGGTGACAACTAAAATATTGTACAAACTCTTAGTATAAATACATTTTGAGTGTCAATAGTGAATCATTTTGTTCCATTTTTGAGGTTTTCAGTTTTAGATTATTGCAAAGTTCATAATTTTTGATGAACTATGCGTGGATGGATTAACAGGCTTGCCCCTTCGAATACTGTGACTCCAGCTGGAAGCCTCACCACTCCTCTGAGTTTCTATTTTTCTATGAACTTGAGGAAGGGCATACCGGCTGGCTGAGAACTAATTATAGAACAAGAGTAGAAAAAAGACAAAAACTTCTTGGGAAAACGCATTGATAACACAGTCTGTCTTTCCTGCCTGGAGCTAGCATTTTATTACTCAAAGAGAAGATATTCTGGAGCTTTTTGGTAAATTCTGGTCTTTTTAGTTGAAGTGTGAGTTCATGCAGATGCAGTGAGAGCTGCTGTGGAGCAGTCTACAGTAGAGGCAGAGCAGAAGAACAGGTGTTGGTTTCTAAATCTGCTTTCAGTGAGCAGAGGAATGACAACTATGCACTGGCCTCTGTGGATACTGGCACAATACCCAGAAACAACCGACTGCAACTGCAGCCACTGCAGCTTTTATGAATGGATAGCATCTACCTTTAAGAGAAGAAGCTTGATTGCCAAATTGCATTATTTGCAAAATAGCAATTAAGTATTAATCATTAAATTACATCTTAAAGGTTTATATACAATGGAGCTGTATGGTTTAAAAAAGCTCATTTTCATTCAAGTGTATGAATGAAGGACTTTGTCGGTTTGATGACGTAGGATCTGATCCTCTCATTGGTTCTTCAGTGTGAATATTTTTTCTTGCTTTTGTTGTGGCTGAATGCTATCTTTTGTACACAGCCTAAACTAACTGCATTCTTTTCTTCTGGTTTAATTATTTATTGATTTTTTTGTTCATCCTCTTTGCTCCTAGGTCTCCAACAAGCTTGAAGCGTACAACTCAGAAAACTCCAGATTTGTGCAAAATTATCCCTTTTTACTTGCCATATGAGCCCTGTGATAGACTGGCAAACCGTCTAGGATGTACCCCACCTGCATCCAAAGGAGCTGAAAAGAAGCTCTTAACATCTAAAGCATAAGATCATTTAACCACTTCTGACTGCCACAACACGGATCTAACTTTGTACAATTATCAGTGTTCCCACTGGTCTTTTAATTATGATTGTACCACTTTAAGCTAAAATTATAATAATAATTTTTTTTTAAAAACTGTAATTTATGCAGGAGTTCATTCAAAATTCCCCTGAGTTTCAGATGCAACTGTTGGTACAGAGTAAGCCTGCCCTCTTTTCCCATCATTCCTTTATTTACACTTTCTCCACCTAGCTTACAGCCCCTCACAACCCCAACCTAGCATTACCAGTGCAGCAAAAATGCCGAGCAATATGGTAGCTAGTATCAAGTTGTGCAGTTTAGACCCAGATGGCAGCTAAGATGAGGAAAATGAAGACATACATGGATCTAGTTGTCTGCAAGTGGATACATTAGATGGGAGCAACACCTACAAGCTTTACCAAACTCAATATTTTGTATGCCCCTGATATACCACAATTTGACCAAATAGATGCTCAGAAATGCAATTTTAAGCTTAATTTTCTTTATATGGGTCCCCCTTCATGAGAAAAATGCCACAAGAATGTGTAAACACAACATTTTCATCAGAGTGTGTATTCAAAGACATTACTTAAAACATTTTTAAAATGAAACGCTAATGTGAGGCACTAACTTGGAATCTTATTATTTTTTAATATGATTACAGTTGGTACTTATTGTATAACAATTACGCCAAGACAATACTTTCCCCCCAGGATGGATAATAAAGTATAAGTGGATTCTGATTCTATAGAAAAAGTAGATAAAAATACACTGACACAAGTGTATCGCAAAACAATCATTGCAACTGCAATACAAATTACATAGATAAACTAAGATTTAAATTTTGTTGACCTTAGATTTTTGACAAAGCAAATCTACTCTTTCTGTTTTGTTGTTTCTTTTCCTGCTAGAATAAGAACTTAATGAGATATTGAGTAAATGCATCTACTAATTTACAAGTTTGATTTAAATTATTAAAATGCCAGATCTGCAAGAATAAAATGCAAGAGATTCTGAGAGCATACCGAAACATGCGCTTTCATTCTGCTTCTTGGGTGTTCCTAGTGTTTATTAAAAGCGATTTGGGGTATCTTTGAAAACACAGAAGACCTTGTAAATTGAGCTCAATCAGCAAGAAGAGTGTTCAGTGACAGTCCCAGCACGCTTCGTTAGGCTGCTCTGATGAAACAAACAGAGCAGTGAAAGCTGAGCCTCCCCAGTACCCATAACACCCTCGACACTGGTACAAGGAGGGCAAATTAGCTCCAATTAGCACCAATGATTTTCAGTCTCTCAGCTGGTTTTATGGAGCAAAGCAAAATATTGTATGTTTGAAATCTTAGAAGGAATTATAAGAAAATGTGGAGGAAGTGATGAAGGATAATAGTTCCCAAATGCATCTTTTCCTCACGGATTTGATCTGTTCTCTGATTTTATCTTATTTTCTAGCATTTTTTTTCTTCAAACAGCTGCTGAAATGTTGCCTAATTGTATTATTAGCCACCTTCTCAATTACTCTGGAATGTGTTGCTCAGCTTTGTTATGACTGATCAGAAATCCCTCTCCTCCTCTTTCTTTTCATCACATTTAGTAGACTGGTACTCTGATTGCTCTTTCCCAACATCTGCTTTCTGTCATTTTCAGCTAATTTCACTACGGTTAAAATTACTTTCTTGTTTTGTTTAAACTTAGTTTTATTTAGCTTTATAGATTTTTGCCACAAACGTAACAAAATTTGTGTAATAGTGCAAATCAGAATCCCATATTAAATAAATTATTAAATAAATAACAAATACTCCTATGCTGAAAATGTTTTTGTACCAATGTCAGCAACAGTAGCTGATATTTCCCTTAAATGGATGAAGCTGCATTCAAGAAAAATCCATAATATATAACAGGCAATACGTAGGCCTATGTACTTCAAAAATGACTAAACTAAACATGTAATGATTAGACTAATGTTTTCAATGCACATTTAATAAATAATCGTAGTCCAAGTTGGCTTTCAGAAAGTTTCAAATGGGAATGGAAGGTCAGCAGATGTGAATTTGAAGAAAACAAAGATGAAAAATCAAACAATTTTCTGTTATCTCTTAAGATAAATACAACTGCATGTCATGGTAAGGACATGACGTCTGGTCGTGGAATAGGCAATCATTACAAGGAGCAGATGAGAGCCCACCAGCCCAGATTGGCTCTGGGTTTTTCTTTCTTTTTTTCCCCATTTTGTATCTTTTGTGCTGATGCAGGACGATTCTTGTGAGTAATTGTGTATGTCTGGAGTTGCACTTGAGTTTGTGCTTAATGCAAAAGAATATTTGAACTTGATTGGACACGACATGAATTGAATCAGATCTGTTTAGAGTTTAAAGACACAGCTTGTTGTGGCAAAATGAGACTCAGATTATCTTCGGACCTTCAGACACATGATTGATTCAATTTTTACAACATATAAAATGCTGTAAGTGGGTTCATTTTTGAACATCAGACCTGAAAGAAGGCTATTACCTAAATTGTATTAAGACATACACTCTACATTTGCAGTAATTTCCAAATTTTAAACTCTAAAGTCAAAATAAAGAAATCTACTTTGTTTGTATATATTTAATTGTCTTTTTCCTGCAGTGGAAGTGCCTGTGGTGATTCTGGAGGGCTGACAGCAGGATGCCTGTTAGCATGCTGTAAATGCTGTTGTACTGGCTACATGCTAATGCTAATGAGGTTCTGAAATGAAACTGCTGCCTTTTACTGCCCATAAACAGACACACACAGAGGCATCACCAGTTTTATTATTGTAAAAATGTGTCTTGTCCACATGTATTTTGAAGTTTTCTGGTTTGGTCATAGTAAATAAAATGTTTTGCAGCTTACTGAAATATTATGTAGTCAAAGCCAGTACAAATGCTTGAATTAAGTAAAAGACTAAACTATTGAAGACTATTTCAAATCATAATTACAGTTTGCAATGAGCAAATATTTTGTTTTTATGGTACTTGAACTATCTTATTTTGCGTTTCTAAGATTAACAAATGTATTTAGTTTGTTAATTTTATCTAAAGTAAAAAAAATTGATTCTGAGACATGGTAAATAAGTTCTGCCTCCTGATGAGTAATAAACATTACTTTAATGAAGTTCCCAAAACTCGTATTAATGTTTTTATTAAAGATAAATCTTCAATATTATCCTATAATAATCTTACTCCACTGAACAAAATCAATAATGATGTACATAAAAATAAGATTTTTTTTTTAGATAAATCATATAAATAGTACTTATAAATTACATAAAAAAATCTAAGCCTAAAAAATGTTTTAATAAATATATATATATTTAAAAACTCAAACTTCAAACTTTTTAAATGTATTACAGTTTTGGGACAATCAAAAATCACTTCCTTCCTAAACTTGTCTTTTATTGTGCAATGTCCTTCTAGAAACAACTATACAGCTAATATACTTTATGAATCGGTACTAAAACTATAGTTTCTAAATGTTTCAATGTATCAGTTCTTTTTTCTTCCAATGCATCCTGATCTGTTGGTTCTCAGCAGGCCGGACGCGCAGCTGCTGTGTTCCAGATTTAAAGTCCTGCTGTTTGGTTGAGATGGAGAATGAGATATGTGGGAGCGGAGGCTGGAATGTCAGTGGGCCAGTACAACTGATCACACCACCTGGTCAGACCACTCATGGCACACAGACACAAGTGCTTTTTCATCACTTCAGAGGATGTCACAATGACTTATAATCACTTTTGTTAAATAAAAATGTGTCTCGAAGAAGATATTCAACCCTACAGTTTAGGGTGTGTAATTTTATTTGAAAAATCTTTACAGTAAAGGAAATATTAAATTCCTTACTTTTTTTTACTTTGTTTTATTAGATTTATGACATCAAACTGATCTATAGCTAATTCCTTTAGCTAAAGGTGTTAAAGAAACCAGCTGAATATATTTTAAAATGCATCAAATCCATACTAGAGCAAACAGCTATAGTACCAGCAACTATGTTCCTCTCAGTGTGTTTGAGCATATAAGCAATATATGTGACTACCTCCAAAACTTCCTGTCCAGACAGGAAATGCATTCTTTGGGGTGTTTTGCCAGTCTGGGAGTTTGTTTTCGATGTCTGTGTTTAGGTGGAAGACACATCACAGCATCCCACATTAACTGTCTTTGGAATGCAGCACGTCTCCCTTTTTCCTTGCAAGGGGAGTTTAGTAATCCAGAATATTTCAACTCATTTGTTGACAGAAAGTGGGTACAATTTATGAAGAGAAAGAAGGAAAGAACTCAATTTTCATAAACAGTTTAATAAATGTATTACTTTGTCACATAGTACCAGTATATACACAAAACAAAACAAAATAGTTGTGACCAAGCAGCATGTAAAGCAGAATTTGTCAAGCACACAACAGTTTGGCATGACAAAAGAGTGCATGCACAATGAGCAATGTACAGCAATCAAAAGAAAAAAAAAACATTAACAAAAACACAATGTGGATCAGGCATCAAGCTCTTGAAACAGAACTACTCAGCCTCACATTTAATGAAAAGCAAAGTTGTGTTTCAACAGCATGAAGGCCTTCTGCACGTAAAGCTAGTAGTCTTTTGTTGAGTCATTCTTTGCATGCCCCCAGAAGCATCCGTGTCTAAAGCCTGAGTTCATCCTGAAAATATTTTGAGACATTCTGGGATGCTCAGGTAAAGCTACAGTTGGCTAATATGTCTACATTACTGTGCTGGTGTTGCAGCCAAACAGAAAGAAAGACACTTTTCCATTCATTTTTGGTTCAGGTTGATTTTCCATCTGAATCGCATCAGTCAGAACCAAACTGATGTTTTTACTTTGGTCTGATCAACAGCTGCAGAAAGAAAAAAAAAGGAAAAATATTAACATTTTTTAATGATTTAAAGCACATGTCACACATTCTCTTACATTTACCTGAGTCATACAGAGATCCATGGAGAGAAGAGGGGGTCCAGGTGACTGAGGCTGCTGGGATGGGACTGGGACTGCTGGGATCCATCTCCGTTTTCACCGCCTCGCTGTGTGGGGAGCTGCTTGTGCTGGAGGTGGACTGGCTTTGGCTCCTAACGCCAGGCAGCAACAGTGCATTGAATCTGGGATCCAGCGTTGGGCTGTGGGGCGAGTATGTGTGAAGCATGGATTGATGGTGCCGGGTGTGGATGTTGGTACGGACGTGAGGATGGTAAACATCGTGGACGTTGGGGTAGGCACTCGTGTTCTGGGGGCTCAGACTGTAGGTCCAGCTCTCGGAGAAGGGAGCTGCCGATGGAAGGCTGGCCTGGGAAAGCACGTGGCCAGCCCACAAGGCTCCATCCGGAGGATTGAAAGGCACAGGGCTGGAGGAGACGCCCGGGTGGAGCGAGATAGAGACAGTAGGGAGGCAAGAGCTGTTCTGGGATGCAAAAGTGTTGTTCCAAGCCGAGCTGCCTTGACTGTCTGATTGAGAATCATCGTCTGGAAACATTTCATCACGTTAATCAAATTATCCCAAACAGCATTACACCACAAAAGTAAGCTTTCATCACCTACCTTTCCATAAATTGGCAGACGCAGAGGGTTGAGTAGTTCTGATGGGCTTAGTCTCACCGCTGAAAGTGCTAGATTGACTTAGAGCGCGGGAAAAGTGTTCATCCACCACATCCCCGATGTCGCCTTGAAAGTACGTAAATAGCACACACCTGGAGCTCAGGTACTCAGCTTCTGCAGGTTGACTACTGTCTTTGAGCTCCAAAGTGGTTGGTGATCTGCTTCCTAACTCAGCAACAGCAGATCCTTCCAGGAGATCTCTGGGCAGCATCCCTCTTCCTCCTCCTTGCTGTTGTTGCTCCATGCACTCTTGCATCTTACTGTAAACATTTAGCTTCCTCTGCACAAGAACACACACAAACAAATGTTTTTTCTTTTTTAGAAATCCACACTAGATTATTTTTCATAGACTGTACAGATTAATTTTTTTTTCCTTTTGGGAGTGGTGCCACCTGTTTAAAACTATCCTCTCAGATTCATACTCCAAAAGTGGGAATAATTTCCACAGACCTGTAAAGATTATGCTATAAAAGCACCCAGAAAGTCATGTGAAAATGACTTCTTTTTTTCCCATAATGCTTTCCAATTATATCAAAAGCTCTGATCCACATTCCTGTGACTGACCGGCTGTCATTACATCACCATTTGACCGCAGGATTAATAGCTCCGTGTCATTACGCGTGACCTGAGTTGAATGCTGAACCTCAGACTGGAATTTAATCATTCAAAGGTAAGAGTTGCATTTCAGTGGCACAAAAATAAATAAATACAATTAAAAAAAAGTAACTTTTTGCTCTTTGAACAAACTTTTAATAAGCAAGTATTCTGTGCCATAAGTTTGAAGAAATATTCGGGAAAAGTGCGCAAATCTGCCCCTTTTAATCATTTAGATGGCATCATTCAGAGCTGGATTGAAAAGTTTCCTCTCTTAAAGATTGTTGGAGCGCTCCTCACCTGTTGTTGCTGCGGATGGTGGTTGTAGTACGTCGCCTTGTACGCCGCCGCGGGGAGGTAGTGCGCGCCATAGTTCTGGTGGTACATCACATCCAAGCAACTCATAGCGAGGGAGCCGATTAATTACGAAGGAGAGGGAGTCAGAGGAGAGGAGCCAGCAGGAACAACTGTTGGAGAACTCTCCTTGAGACTTCAGACGGGCTGTGTCCTCCCAGCCAAGAGCGGCTCCATATATGCCCAAACGTATACAATGACCATGTCGAGCAGTTTGCATAAAAACAATGCGCCTCCCGCTGTGCACTGCACCAGGACCATCCGGGGCCACGGAATGGATCAAAACGCTCAAAGATGAACTCTATATCCACGAAACAAAAGTCTGGCCTGACAAGATTTCAACCCGCTTTTGATTGGGTTAGAATTCCGTACTCCTTTTTCTCTCCCTCTGTTTTGAAGAGGAGTTATATTTGGAGAGGGCTGTGGCCATTACGCACGCCCATCGGGGACGGGTCTGTATGGCGCAGTGGAATTTGGAAGGACTTATGTGAATCCGGGGGCCCAACATGATTGAGATCTGCGAGATTGGCGTTAAGTCAGGCCTGGATTCATGCCACAGAGTGTCCCCTTAGTAACTGATTCAACCTTTCTATGATCATTGGATAACAGTTCCCAATCCTAATAATTTGTTCACTTTTTATTATATCTATATGTTAAAACTGAAAAATTCAAACAATCTAAAGATATTTAAGAAAAATAGAAAGCGTATTCCCTCTATTTGTTTTATGTTACAAATAAACGCAGTTAAAATATTTCTGTTTAACTTATTTCTGTGGCAAATTTCAGTTTTCTTTTGTGCAACAGGACCAACTAAACTAAGTCTGCTCTATAGGAGCCTTTCACTCTCCTCCAAATGAACAAATTATTAAAAATCCCCCATTAATAATAATAATAATATAATAACATTTGTTTCTCTTCAATTTTATTTCTGGACTTCAGCTGTTTGCTGCCATCTATTGACAAGACAAGATGCATATTATATTTACAAACCAAGGTAGAACAGAGATGTGCCAGAAAAATGAAGTGACTGATTAGTTGCAAAAGTGAAATTTAGAATTTTAGGAGTATGTTTAAATAAAGTATGGTACTTGAGGGCATTTAAAGCTTCCCATTGTATTTCAAAATAAAGTCATTTTCCTCTAATATAAAAAAAATGGTAAACTGACTGTTTTAAAATTGAATTTTTCTGTAAGCCACATTTACACAGGCTTATACTAAGCCTTCTTAGTCTCAAAGTTTACTTTTACCATGCAAAGTGCAGAACCAAGAAGCAACAATTACCCATTGAAGCAATTTGCCTCTTGCCTCATTTAAAAACTATTATGTGTTCAAGTTGTTCCACAAGTTAAAGTGAAACAAAACCCTATATAAATGTAAAAATAAGTTATAAAAATTAACTCAACCCAACGTCAAACTGAAATTCCCCATATCTCAATGACTACTGCTTGATGAACACTTTGAATAAATTGAGATTAAACTGAAAATGTTTACCTCAATATTTATTGGCATCTGTGAAAAATCAGGTATATGAGGAATTCATGAAGCACAGAAGTGGAGGTGATTGGTTAGCAGCTCTAATTAGAATCAATAGTGCCAAGTGGTAGGGCGGTCGACCACTGATCAGGAGATTGATGTTTGATTCCCGCCTTGCTTGCCTGTTGAAGTGTCCTTGGGCAAGACTTTGAACCCTACCTTGCCTCTGGTGGAAATCTGGCGCCAGTGTTCGGCAGTAGACCCGGCATCAGTGTGTGAATGGAACTGGGACTGTAAAGCGCTTTGGATTTTTAAGGAAGGTAGAAATTCACTATATAAGTACAGGCCATTTACAAAATATGTATACTTTGATTTAAAGATTTCTCCTAAATTCATCATAAATTTTAGCTTAAAAAGTCAAGAACTCACTTATGTAACAAAAAAAATGTGTTATTGCAATAACTGATGAAGAAGAGTGACCCATAATTTCTTTATGAAAAGATTAACTTTCAAGATGTGGTTGCTAAGGAGGTATTTGTTGCTGTTATACCTTCCTTCGTGCTTAAATTCTCCAAACAAAATGTTGTGAATTCTATGAATTATTGTACTATGTAAAAGTGTTTATCTAAATCTGGGTTTAATGGATATTAAGAACTATGCTACTTATTAAAATGTGTCTCAATATTAGAATAACAGCCAGTTTTTAGTGTCATCAACTATTTTACATTGAAATTCTGCTCACATCAGCATGCAAACAAGAATGATTGCTGCTCTGTGCAGAGTTTGTCTGCACCTCCATCTAGTGTTCTCAAAGCAAAGTAAGAAAACACTCAGAGACAGAGAGGGAAACTCATCTTGAACAAAAGAAACCTCCAAAAATCTGATAAGATGAAGACCTCAAGGGTTTTCCACCGAACATCTACAGAAGCCACTTCACTCCTGCGCTCCTTAATGAGCCACAAAGATAATTATTACAGAATGTTAAAAAGAAGAGGGAAAATAATAGGAAATACCCTGGAGAATTACCGAATCACATGGGTGATGCAGGAGTTAAGTTAAAACTTTAGATCTGTTTTTATTGAACTTCTATGATGATAGAAACATCTCATCAAATGTAGAGACAGACACTTTAGGTCCTTCAGGACACGAAAGAAAAAAGCCACTTTAGACAAAAAAGCTTCAAGATTATTAAAATTATTTAAACTCCCCTTTTAGATATTTTCAATAGAAAATGTGCACCCTTTTGATGTACAAGAGAATATTGTGCCAATGAGAGCTGACATTAGGCAAAATGCAGAATCATGAGGATTTTGTGTGCTTGTCATCATTCTTTGGGCCTGTAGAGAGTCTTTGACTGTGCACACCTGCCTGAGCCAGCTCTCAAGATGACCTGATGATGAAGACAATTATGCTGATGAGGAGGAAAAGATCAAGCTTTCATTTTTTTACATTTGGATCAAGGAATTCTGATGTGCAGACATTGTTATGATGGTGTTAAAAATATATATATTTTTAAATAAATTGTTCTTTGGAAGCACAAAACACATTGTGTCAGCTTCCAATGTTGTAAATCAATGTTGAAACATTGTCGTTTTCCAACATAATTTTCATGCATTAATTGATAAAATTGAAATTTGATATTTCATTTGGCGAAAATAAAATATAATTTTTTATTATTTCTAAGTCCCAATCTAACCCTTAAAAATCAACTTTACGAAATACGTCAAATGTTCCAAAATCAATGGGTTTGACATTAAGACCATATGTGCTTCAATGTTTCACATCTTCCTATTTCTTGTTATAATTGGGTGTTTTAAAGTCTAAACATATTCTTTTCTGTATTTTTTTTAGCAAAATTGGAAGTTAAGATTACTGTTTTTTGCAAATGAATTATGCTGAATCGTCTAATTAAATGTGTCTTCTTCATTGCCCCTGTGATGAGGGAGGAGAAGAGCCCAAGTCTAATTAAAGTGTCATTAACACATCTGCATTACACAAACTGATGTAATGTGAGCGTATTTTTAATCATTAACAGTGAAGTTCGAAGGGGGAAAAAAACTGCTTACTGAGTTAATAATCAAATACTCTAATACTTTACAGCTAGAGTGTGATAATTTGGTTGGCAGAGTAGTACAAAACAAATTGGTGGACTAATTTGCACTTTGACATGCCATTAATGAACAAAAGACTGTCATTTGGCAGTTAATGGAAGGAAAATTTACATGTTTAACCAAGAGGAAAAACAAAACACTTATACTGACTTCATTATTTTAGAGATCACACACTTTGGGATTTTATTGTTCTCTCCAGTTTTGCACATTTTCATGACTGAAATGAACTTTTAATTGCAAAACGCGAACAAAGAAAAGTGTTTCCATTGTGCGCTTAACCCAAACAGTCTGTCTGGACAGTGTGTTCAGAGTCTGCATGCTGACCTCGCTTAAAAAGCACGTAATTACTCAGACCATCTTCCATTTTTAACTTCTCCTCTGTCTGTATAAAGATAATGGAAGCTACTCGGGCTGCCCGCCACAAGTTAATGAGATGATGGAGACTCAAAGGCAGGGTCATGGTAACGGAGGAGAATTCCTTTGGTATGTGAGGGTCACTCTGGAAAAAGAAACTACCCGCTAAAACAAAATGAACAAATATGAAAATCTTCTGCAAATGGGAAAAAAAATAAGAGCCAATTGTTTTTGACATCTTTCTCCTTGAGATGTGTGAAATTATTCTAATAAGTTTGACTTGTGTTAGTTTTAAACTAACTTTTCTGATTAAACTTTAATAAAAAATAAATAAAAATGCATAAAATGCTATTTCCTCTAATGTGCCATAAAAAACAAAGTAAACTAAACAGACAACACAAAGAAAAATTGGAGCACTGCAAAAACGGAATCTTAAGAAAGCAAAAAGACCCTTTATTGAGAAAATGTGTTTTAATTACTGACTTGCGTAAACAAATTTCATCAGAATTTTTTTTAACTGCAATTAGCTTAAAGAAAACATGTATTTGTGACTAGAAGGGTTTTCCTAAAAAAGTTATATTAATAAATTAAAACATTTTTCTTACCCAACTGGCCCTTTTTTCTTATTTAAAGAACATTTTTGACAAATTTTAAGATTTTTGACTAATTTCAATGGGTTCTGTATTTTACAGGTGACTTTTCTTGATCAAGCAACAAAACCATTTATTTTTCATCCTAACTTTAGCCCTTTATTATAGTTTTATCAGCAAAAAATCATAACAACATTTGAAAAAATTCAAGGTCAGAATTAGGAAAATCAACAACGATTAGGAGGACACATTCAGGTATATTTTTGTGCTTAGGTAAATGCTGAATTTTACACAAAAAACACTTCAGTCTGAATGTATATACAAAGAACTGGAAGCATTTTTGTGGTAAGATCATAAAAAGACAACGGGAAAGTCTATCTAACAAAAAGCACATGCTTTATTTTTGACATGGGACATTGATCAAATTATGGAAAAAATATTTTACCATCCACATTCTGGATGCATTCAAAATTACTTTTGCTTCTCTTGTCCTTTTGTGGAGATCTTAAAAAGTACCACAGAATAAATGTAGTTTCCCACAACTGAACAAACCTCATTCTCTCATTTTTGGAGTGAAGGACTTGTCCTCCATTACCCTTCTAGCCATAATGACTCTAATTCCCTCCTGATTATTGTGCGTCTGATGCTGTGCTCCTGCTGGGACCACCGGCTCACTTCCTCTGGTCACAGCCTGGCTGCAGGGGGAAAAAAAAAAGAACATGAACTGAGAAGACAACGGAGAGTGAAAAGAGAGAGGGATGGGGCAAAAGAGGGCTCTGGTTTGACGCGTGTACCCTCAGACAGATTGGTATCTCCAGGCAAAAAGGACCTGTGGAAGAAAGAGGGGGGTCACTGAATCGTGCAAATGTGTGAAATCCAAAACAAGCGCCAGCAGCTGGTTTAAATAAGAACACATTGCAGAGTGACCTTACTCACAAAACCAGCGTGCCCGTAGGTTGTGGGTGAGTGTGTGCACATATGCATGTATCCAGTTTATCTCTTTTAATATTCATGTCATTTCACACCTGCATCTAAGTACTACTTCTTCCTAAGTGAGTGTGGTTCCTCGAGTGTGTGTCTCCTCGGAGGCAAGGAAGATTGGGGGTGGCAGGGATGATGAGCAAACACTACAGGGGGAAATAATCTCTCATTACCCACAATTCCCCAATGCTGCACTGCGCCGGTGAACGCGGTTAGATTTGTCCCAAAGGCAAAAGAGTGTGGAGTCACTCACTCGATTTATTAGACCATCCCAAACTCCCCTGCCCTCTCCGTCTCCTGCTGCTATCACCCCATTTCCTTGCTTCCTACACTCCCTCTGTCTCTCCCTGTCAGACACCTGCTGTCTTCCATATGTCCTCTGTTCCCTCCACTACTTTGTTTGAGTCTGAATGTCAAAAATTTATTTAAAAGCTATCAACTGAAGGAAAAACAGTAGGCACCTTAAATTATTTTAATGTTGACCAGTTCTAATGAAACTAAAATGATTCATTTCAGCATGTTTTTTAATGGAACTCTTCTCATTTGCAAAATTGTCTCATTAACTAAAACAATTTCCTCGCCTCGCCAGAAAGTAATTCAGTCGTCCCATTCCAACAAGCTAACGTACAACTAGACTTATTTCCCCTGCTACCTCAAATAGTCTATAAAAGTCCTGTGAAGTTGATGAAAACAGTGTGAGTCCAAATGTCTGGCTCTGTGGTGGTGGCCAAAATGCACCTGAAATTTTGATCTATGACTGCTGGGATATGGGAGTAAATGTAATTTCAAAGATGCCCTCGCACGTGGGTTTTACCTACAGCATGCCAAGAGGGCATCTGGCTCTGTGACGGTAGAGGGTTTCACAGGAGCAAGAACAGAATTAAAAGATTCAAAATTGAAAGATGTGGATCAAAATACCGAGTGTAGTTCAGTTACTACACTCTGTATTTTGAGGTGTGATGTTTTCTGATTCAAGAGTAGAAGACATTGTTGTAAAACCATACATGTAACCCTTGGGTAAAAGTCAAAATTAGAAGCAAAGTTTGCTTTATTTACTCTATATTTTTTTTCCAATGTCTACATTTTTCATATGTCTACTTCCTCTGCTCTTTTTACTTCATGTTTCATGTGACAACGGTATCACATTTATAACGGAGAAGAGCTGCTGAAATCCCACTTCTGCCATCACACTCCATGTTGTCTCTGTGCTTACAAACAGACGTAACTCACACTCCAGTTGTTTGTCAGGAGTGAAGTGATCTTCTATTCACATCTTGTATTCCATTGTGATTCAGAATTTATGGTATACTTGCTGTGGGGATGAGATACACAGACTGAGGAGGCCCTTGGGAGGATTGTCAAAATTCTGTTGGGAAGGCCAAATGATGGAAAAATAATGAAATTCATTGTCTGGTATGTATCGCATCCCTCTGCTGTAAAAGCCTGAAAGCAATGATTCAGGTCTGTGTTCTCCTTGTGATAAACTTAAAGTTGCTGATTGTGATTTTTTACAGTTGTTCTGCATGGTTTATGTTTACTATGGAATGGTTTCCACCAGGAAAAGTTCAAAAAGTGGAAAACGCTTGTGATTTATGTTGTAGTTGGGGTACGAGAATAGCTCCGTATCCTGAGGTCCATGATTAGCTTCATCTGTGGAAGAAACAAATACACAGTGGTTAGTGAACTGCAACAGCTTCACCATTATCAAGAGTAAAGATCTGTGCAATTTGTTACGTGATACCTTAAAGCTGAAAAGCTTGATGTGCTTTATGGCTCCAACTCCCTCTGATTGTGCAGAGATCTCATTTCACACATGATTGTCTCCCTCTCTGCTCCACTCTGCTAGGTGTGTGTCGACACACTCTATAGTTAGTCCCTTAACATCACAGGCCTGCTTGCTCCAGGCTAACTTACAGGATGAAGCGAGATTGGGATAAAGAGGTAATTGAAGAAAGTGGAGACATTGGTCCAAAGTAGCACTACAATTAAAAAGAAAATACAATCTTTTTGTTTCTTTGGTTCTTTTTTATCTTTTTTTTTTTAAGTTCACTTGGGGATTACTGATAACTTATCAATTTTGATACTGATGTACAGCATCATAATTTTCACTTTAAAGATACATTCTGATAAAAATTGTGTTTTTAGCGTTTAAACATGTTTTTTAAGCATTTTTCTGATGATGGAGAACACATATAAAGAAAATTAAACTTGAATTGCATTTCTGATTACTTCTTTTTATTCAAATCATTGTGAATTAGGAGCAGACAAAAAAAATGCAGTTTGAAAAAGCTTGTAGAAGTAGGACTTGCAACAGTAAGCCACGAGCTCCTTGGTTTTCTTCATTCTGATGCATCCGCTTGTAAATGACTAGATCCATATACATCTTTGTTTTCCTCGTTTGAGCTGGCATTTGGTTCAGAACTGTACAGCTGGCTAGCTTCAATATTGCTCGTCATTTTTGTTGCATTGGTAATGCTAAGTTAGGGATGTAAGTGGCTTTAAACCAGTGGACGTGAGTAATACAAGGATGATGGGAAATGAGGCTTACTCAATAGCCACAACTCAGAGGCTTTGCAGAAACTATATCCTTTAAAATGACATATATTTTTTGATTTTGCCAAAAAGTGTCCTAATCATGATTGAAAAACCATTTAAAGTGCTTTAATAGTAGATCAAAAGATGATCAGAGTGGGACTTTAATAATAATAAAAAAAACAAAACATAAACATTAATGTATGTGTAATGGTTTATGATTAATGTGATCAATAAAATGTATGTTAATCCATATGTGTAATTATATGTTTTACCTCCAATTAAATTGAATCAACATCTGAGTTTTGCTGTTAAAAAAAAAGGAAAGGAAATGAGAGAAGAATAAGGAAACTACACCTGCGTGATCTCAAGCTCTGATAAAGTTGCTCCTGTTTTGCAGCAACAAAGTCACACAAAGCCTTCGCACTAGTTGGCCCTTTGTGTGCTTGGGGCTAGATTTATCACTACCCCAGCCATCTGATGATGAGGCTGTTTAGCAGCAGTCCCTATAGTCCTCCACTGATTAGTGCAAACCATCTCCCCTAATAACCTTAACAAGAGTAACGCCTCAGGACGACATACCGACACAGACGTAAAATGCCCTCATGCATCCACCTCCTTGAAGATGAAAAAAAAAGGACTGAGAGCTCCCCATCCTCCATGCACTGTGTTCAAAGTCACCTTTCTCTCTTGAGGTTCAGCTGTAACGCGGCATCTCCCACCATCCCTAAGATGAGTTCTTCCTCCTACAGTTTTTTTTCTTCTCTGCCTCTGACCTACAAGGCAATTCAGAAAAAAACATGTCAAATCGAGTTGTTTAATGGTTCAAGAGTCCTACTCCTTGTGTGTTCCCAATTTTCAGGGTGAGATCAGAGAAAGATCTCTACGCAAACTATTATGTAGTTCTGGAAAAATCTTTTTATTCACCCTTTTGTTC
>NC_050532.1:12184256-12184737 GCF_002922805.2 Oryzias melastigma | reverse complement strand
TTTTTTTTTGCTGCTCAAATTTGTTTTCCTCAAAATACTGACACGTTTAAACACCCCACGAAAAATTGGGCGAAATTGTTGTGCAAACATTACTTTCGCTTTAATCTAATACAATCATTGGAGTTTTTTCCAAGTAAAAATATCTAATATTTTTTTAAAACACTTTTTAACATTTGATTAAAAAACACCGAATTTATATTCTTTTACACTAGATTTTCCACTTTATCCAAAATAATCGAGTTGCAATAAAAACACTGAGAACCAAGATACTCATTGTTATTCTAGTATTTTCTGTTTACGCTTAGACATTGGCTAACAAACCTACGATACGTTGCAAGTTGTATATTTGTATTATTTTAATTTATAATAATGAGTTTTCATTTTTACGAAGAACACAAAGGCAGCATGAGAGTCCCGCCGTGACGTCACCGGGAGCTTGTGAGTGAGTCAGCTGAGGCAGGAACTCTCCGGCAACAGAAAG
>NC_050532.1:12170452-12183037 GCF_002922805.2 Oryzias melastigma | reverse complement strand
TTTACAGATTTTTAAAAGCTTTGGTGAATTTGACAGCATAAAATCACGTTTGAAGAAGCCTTTACTAAAATGTAAAGATCAGTGTTTTTAAACTAGGTAGCAAGTTGTTATTTTACAAATGAACATTAAAACATTTTGGTACATTTTTTCATAATCTTTACTTTTTAATTTCTTATGTTATTCAGATTTTTATTTTTTAAATCAAAATTCAGATTAAAATACTACGTTTCTAGAGGATTACCTCAGGATGTATTTCAAGATCAAATCTTTTTTTTTTTCCAATTAATTTTAAGCTGATATTTAAATAAATGCAGTGTTTGGTTTTATTCTGTCAAAATGAATTGTCATTTACAGTCACACTTGATGTCTTTTTTTTTTGCATTTGTGTGTGTTTGCTGTTTCTAAAACAGTTGTGCAGCTGTTGGGGCCAGTATGCATCCAATGTGCAGCTGTTTGCAAAGATGCATCTCACATGCCTCTGGGCACACATATTCAGATCTGCTGTCGATTAGGGTGAAAGCTACAGATTTTTGTCAAGCCTGTGTGGAGTCTGTGCCGTCTGTCTGCTTTTTGATGCACATAAAGTGACATCCATTGGAAAAAAAAACTGCATCACCTTTGAACTATTTCATTCAATTTTCTTTCACATTAAGCCAAAAGGTGAACAACAACAAGTATAAGCTGATGTCTGCTTAATCTTTTTAATAAATCTAGTTATTTCTACTTTATGGTAATTTTGAGTCTTTTCCCCCATTTTTTTTTTAACACACTTTCTGCAGACATCATTAAGGAACAGTCGAAAGAGCTGCGCGGTACTCAACGACAGATCACCAGGGACAGAGCTGCGCTGGAAAAGCAAGAGAAACAACTGGTACGCAAGCATTCTCACACTTTTACACACACATTCAAATGAAGAGGAAAGAAGTAGCTTCCCTTCAACAGCCCCAGATGCACAATACACCCTCTTTCGATAATTTGTGGCTGATTTTGATTGGCTGATGGGTCTAAAACAATAGACGAGAATGATCTGGTGTGGTGGCTTTGCTTGAGGCTACTGTGGCTACACACACACTCACACACGTGCGCATGCCCTTACTCAGAGTTGCTCTCTATTTTCGGTGTTCACAGTTGTGTGCAACATTTCCCCTCTCTGAAAGATGAAAGAAGCTGACTGCAGTCTCTGTGCCCTGTCGTATTGAACAAATATCGTAGCAGACATAATTACCTCCCAGGGGATCCACACTTTTGTTCTTCATTAATGGTTTTCGCTAATTAGTCTGTTTTAGAAAAAAAAAAATTTACTCATTCTCTAGAAAATAAGGCTTGCCTAAGACTCAAAATTGACCCACATTTATAAGTCGAAAAAAAAAAAAAAAAATCACCTTAAGATTACATGAAAAGTGTACTTGTTCAATCAGTTAATTGACTTTGGTTCAGATTTAAAATGACCATTTTATATATGTAATTGCAGAAAAAAATGTAATATATATATATATATATAAATAATAAAAATCAACATTTTAGATTGAGGCTGCTTTAGCACTGCACTGTTCTGCTCTGAGAACCTCTTCTGCATTTTGACCCATTCAGCAACTTCATTTGTTTGCTGCTGTGGATCATATGCTGGCAGCACCATCTATCTTGCACACTCCTATCTTTTTAGTGGCAAATAAGACATTAAAAGCATCCGTACTGGTGCTCTCCACTCCTGTTGTTATTATATACATGCTCTTAATTTTAAAAATGCATTGTTGTTGGTACCTTTACTGTTTTTCTTTGAAAAAAAATATCTTTAACTCTGCATTTGACTTGTTTATAGCACAGCAAACAAATTGAACCTACAAAATATATGTGCATTTGTGAGGAAAACCTATGTCTCCTGCAGCATCCAACATTAAAAATTGATAAGCTTTGATTCCCGAATAGGATGCTTTCAGCAAACACAATAAACATACAAGATGTGCTGCATCTGGGAGGGCTGGCTGGCTGGCTTACAGGAGACTGCAGCTTTACGCTCAGCGCTTTGAATGCTCTCACACTGAGGGCACATGGACTCCCTGCAGACAGCAGCACACTTCCCCAAAAGCTAAATGCATTAGCCGGTCATCAAGATCTTGATGTTTGTTTATGGTGTGTAGTCATGAATGCTGCAGTCTAGAGAGGTTTGTAGTGATTTGTCTAAGTAGTATTTCTCATGCAAGGTGATTTAAAAATGGTTTTAATTTAAATTTGCTGTCAGTCTGGTGCATCAGGAGGGCTGTGAACATGTCAGACTCTCATGTCAACAACAGGGATTTTCTTCTTTAAATATTTTACTAGTTTACAACTCCTCTTAATATTTAGCATTTTTTTTCCAAAATGAGTTCAATAAATATCTAAGGAAATTTCACAACAGTTTGAAATGTCTGATGATGATTTCTCCCATGATGCTAAAAAACATAAAAAAAAAAATATATGAACAGAAGATATTTTAAGCAATTGATTTAAGACATTTTGTCTAACTTTTTATTTCTCTTACAATCAGAAGGGGTTGCTGAATGTTGCAAAGCTTCCATCCTCTGTTCCCCACGTAAATTAACTTTAACTTTGTCTCATTTTTGAAATGTTTCTTATATTTTATTGGGATTTTTGTTGTTGTGTTGATGGGAGTCCAGGACCTCTCTCCAGTAAAATTCCGGACTTTTCTTGATAAGTGATGTCTCATGCTCCCTGAACGGCTCATTCACAATTTAAACCTAATGCATCCTGGCATTGTCGTCCTGGAGTGGGGCTATTTAGGCAGGGATCTAGTCAATTTGGTGGAAGAACCTGCCATTTTTGTAAATGCAAACAGTCAACTATTTTGATTACATGACAGCTAAGTCATTCAAATTCCTTGCAAGATTTTCCAGCATTCATATCTTACCCGTTTGTTGTGTTACTTTTTTCTGACAGATGAAGATGAGGCTTTACAGAGGTGGTGTCGTTGTAAATGTCATCTATGTAGGACTGTGAACAGCTAACTCTGTTACCAACAAAGCAATTTATTGTTACAGCTCAACCTTACCCACAAACATAATGAAAAGTGCAGATGTGGTCCATTTCTTCTGTTGCTGATGGTTATGTCCTCAATAGGAACAGGAAGTTGCACTGATAGTTAAATTTGTGTGTTTGTGTTCCTCCGTCTGAGTCGAATTTGAGTGAGTTTCCATCACTTCATTTCTGCGTACATTCTTTAATGATAACAACCTCGATATATGTTGTATTTTTACAACACATGCATAATCTCTGTTTGAAAAAAATATGTTACACCAAATAGTTGACCTTCACTTCAGCATCAGTTCATTAAATCAAACATTTTTTAGCAACTAGTTTATTTTGTAGTCATAAAATTGCCTTTCTGTTAGTTTTTAATGGTAGAATAGATGTTTTAACTCAGGAAATTTTCCGTTTTGTTTAGTTAAAGTAAATAACTTGATGAAAATCCTTTTATATTGAACAAAATGTGAGTATGAAAATTATAACAAATGAAAATATAAAATAAATTTGCTGAAAACTCTTACTGAACTTCATCAATTGTGGACAAGTGAATAAAAATCAAATGGATTTGATGTTTTGCAGCGATACCCAGCCTTAATGGTTCTCATTTCTTTCTTTCTTATCCAGGAGCTGGAGATCAAAAAGATGGCAAAAAGCGGCAACCGCGAGGCTTGCAAAATCCTCGCCAAGCAGTTAGTTCAGCTGAGGAAACAGAAGAACCGGACATACGCCGTCAGCTCCAAGGTGACCTCCATGTCAACCCAGACAAAAGTTATGAACTCTCAAATGAAGATGGCCGGTGCCATGTCCACCACTGCCAAGGTAAGCTTGCTTTATCAACTGAGCTAAGGCCAGACCTTTGAAATGTTCGCTTTCTAAAAGATTCAACATTTGGACAAAAAAATGAACATCCTCTTCTAGAAGTGTGTTTCTTGAAGTAAGTTGTAGTGAGTGTTTTGTCTGTCTCTTATATCTTTTTTTAAACAAGTCATGATTGAACCAGTCCCTTACACTCCAAGACATTTGCTGGTTTTCTCGCTTATCTAATAACTTGTGATTTAAATATTAATGTATGCACTTCTCATGTTTAAAAGCAAGTCGCAGCTTGGTAATGAAGTGTGACACCGTAGTAAATGGCTTGGAGTGACGTCCTGTACAGCCTACATGCCTGGGTCAACTATAATTATGCTTGAAATTAATGTAGGGTGGTGAGGTGTATGAAAAAACGCCAGGAGGGAGAATAAAATCTTTGAATCTCAAACAAATAAAAGTCAGATTTTTGTTGAGAAGCATCAGGGTCTGATAGTGTATCTGACCAACATTGCAGCAGCTTTTCTCATAAGGCAGCAGGACTAAGACGTGTGTCAGCTGAGGCGAGACGGGCTTTGCTGTGTCTTCAGGCCAGCGGGTTTTGGCAGATCAAACCTCTGCTGCCAGTGTGTGTCTGTGTTTAGCTCTGCTGGCATCGGGATTTTATGATCAAAAGAGGAACAATCCACCATGCAGTCAGTCCCCCAAAAAGGACATTTTTCACAGAATTTATCCAGTCGAAAACACAAATGTGTCATTGAATGTCTTCATTTTTTAAAAAGAAGTATTTGCATTTAAACTGTAAATATTTTCTCTCATGAAAATTGTTTATAGTTCATTGTATTCCAGTAACTTTGGATTTCTTGTGTGTTTTAAAGGGGGTATAGAGCAGAGCAGGTATAGAGCAGAGCAGAATACCCCTTTGGGGTTGTCTTTTGATTGGAATTAACATTACAAAACACTTTACTACATTTGACATAATATAGTCCCTTTAAGATAAATCTGTGATCTATGATTATTTGCACAATCTGACATTATCTCCTTCATCCAGCCTTTCTTACAGTTTCTTCCCCCACGTTTATCTTCTTTTGATAATCTCTCCAGACAATGCAAGCTGTGAATAAAAAGATGGATCCACAGAAGACGCTGAAGACCATGCAGGACTTCCAGAAAGAGAACATGAAAATGGGAATGACTGAGGACATGAGTAAGAACACACAGCTCTTGTGATTCCTATGCTTACTAAGTAGGTTGCTAATAGCATTTTGAATTAAGGAGTAAAATTACAAAATGCACAAGAACAAACAACTTTACCCTAAAACATGGGATTGTAGTTTAAAGAAAAACATCTAATTCTTACTCCTTTCTGTCTAGTCAACGACACCCTAGATGAGATTTTTGATGAATCTGGTGACGAAGAAGAATCTCAGGACATTGTCAGCCAGGTTTTGGATGAGATTGGAATTGAGATCTCAGGAAAGGTAAGGAACAAATGTTTTCTTTACTCTGATTATCAAACTTGAATACCTGTAGTGGCACAGAACCATTTATAGCAAAACATTTTGCTTTATGGTAACATGTTCCAGATGTAGTCTTTACTGCGTACATAGCCTCTGGCAAGAAGAACAAGAAGTGCATGTCTTTAGCTGTTAAAAACTCGCCGTTTTAATGCATCCCATCTGCCACACGGTGGGGCTCGCCTTCAGCTCTTTACAATGTAGTAACTGCAAGGCTGTCCATCTGCTGGGTGTGTGGCTCCCCCTGCGGTGCTGCATGAGTAATTGCTTCTTATTAAGGAAAAGCCCAAAATTACCAATGAACATGAATTCACACAGAGACTTGAAAAACATTCATTTGGGACAGCAGATCTTTATTTTTAGGCTATTTGTCTTTTATTGCTCTGGAAGCTTTACTGCTGTTCTAACCATATTAGAAGTTATTATTAGGATTATTTTACATTATTTGATCATAAACCAAAAAAAGTAAACAAGAAATAGATCTGTCTTGCTTTATAAAGCGTTGATTTCTTTTTTTACATTTGAAGTTAGCTTTGTTAGTCTAGTTAAAGTTAAAAATAAAAATAGTGTTTTAACATTTTTTTGTGGCATTTTACTGATGGCAGGGGACACGTATAAAGAAAATTAAGCTTAAAAATGTATTTTTTGAGTATTTCCTCATTCAAGATGATTGTAGTGGCTCTTTAAAGCTTCTCACTTAATCTTTATCAACATTTAAATTTGTTTTAACAGATTTTTTCATGTGGTTTTAGTGTTTTTGCGCATGATTGATTTTAAAAAAAAACCTTTGAAAGTGGTCATGCTTGCTTATAGCGGTTTATGGCATCGTGTGTTTCCAGATGGTCAGAGCTCCAGCTGCAGGGAAGTCCGTCCCAGGCGCGGCGTCCTCCTCCAAACAAGCCACCATCTCTGACGATGAGATCGAGAGACAACTGCGAGCTCTGGGAGTGGACTAATATTCTGCCTCACGTTAGTGTGCACCCTACAAACCAGTGCAACAATACTCCTCATTGACATAGACTCTGTCAGACACTGGTTTTCTCGTGGTTGGAGGGGGGGGGGTGAGGCTGCGGGTGTAAATGCACGCTTAAACAGTGGAAAGCCCACAGTCATACATCCACACTCCTGTTCTCACATTCAAACGCAGGTTGCCTTAAAGATCTACAGGATGACCCGTTAGTGTCAAAATCATATTTATTATTACATTAGAGGGACTTGATGTTGTTCAAACATAACATACTTGACCTGGAGAACCACCGTCACATGGAATCGTCTTTAATCTGTCTTTATAAGGGCTACAGGTACATGGGTGATCTTGGAATTGACTTTTCTTTTTTGTTAATTGGGATTTAAAAATAAGCAAAAGGAACTTAAGATGTTCTCTATAGTTCCATTTCTTTTTTTAGTTTTGGCAATTTTCACTTTCTGCTTGCTATATTTATTGATATTGGTTCCTGATTTTTTTTTTTTTTTTTGGACAAATCAAAGCATTATTTTGGGAGGAAAAACCTCTGTTTCATCCATTAGGCTATAGTCTCCATCATGCAATTGGTTTGCCCACCACTAATAAGTTAATTACCATGCTTCTAAGCTTTTAATGTAGGCAAGCGCATCTGCTGGGAATAGAAATATGCATAAACACGTGTAACCTCACCAAAAAATTCATCTATCATCCCAGAGGGTTTTAATGTACAGACTGGACAACAAGACCTAAACGCAGATCAGGACTAATGAAGGGCTGGCAGAGTTTAGAATCAATTTCTGATGCTACTTAATGAAATGGGATTTTTTCCCCCCAACATGTAGGTTAATGTTTAATTTAAACACTGATTGCAGGTTGGCACTGGTCCTGCAATCCCTCTTTTTTTCAGCTGCTGTGCAGTTACTATCATAGGATTTTTCAAGCTGCCTCACTCAGAAAACACACACACAGAGACTGCAGCAACAAATGGATTGAAGTGTATGCTATAATTGCACTGTGATTGAAACCTAATTTCTCCAAAGCTTTTGCTGTTACAGAAGCTTCAGGTTTTCTGAAAACAATGTTTGCATCTCCTCAATTTGATGTTCTAGTGCATCTCTCTGACCTTTTCTTATTATTTTAATTACCTTTGCCAATGAAAACACAAAATGTCTCATTCTTGCATGTGTTTTATCCCATTAAAAAGCTCCAAAGTCACTAACTTTAGTTGAAAGATTTTCCTCTACTTTGTACAAATTGGTTGTAATTGTGATCAGAATGTAGATCTAAACAGATTTCTGAAATTTGAGTGCTGTTTCACTGATGGGACATTTTATGTTTTAGTGTTTGCAAACTTGTTTCCTTCTCAGTTATTGTAAATTGACTGTAAAACATTTGAGACTTTTATAATGAATAAAATTTCTTCATCTACAATTCTAAAGCATTTCTTTTGTTTTTACAATTTATTAGCTTAAGTATACAAATGCTAAACTTTGGGGGGGTTTTTTTATTATTTTTTAAATACATTTTCAGACTGCAACATTTGTATGCATTTATATGCATTTTCATATGAAAATATGATGAAAGGTAATCAGGCTAAAGTTAAAGGGTAACCAAACACTAGATCAACTTTTTTTGGCTGTTCACCTCTATAAACGGGGCTTTAAAAGTGCTGTCTGTTGGTCTTCGCCACATTTTTGATAAATTACAATAAACTTGTTTAATTCTTGAAAATGGTCAAAAACCGCCTGTGTGCTGCCCCCTACAGGTTGAATTGAGGTATTACAGTTGAATTATTGGTCAAACCATGTCAATTTCAGGAGTCCCACATCATGATCTGCAGGTGGTATAGGCACTAATGTAATTGAGATTCTATAGATCAACCCATGACATTGCTTTTGAATTCAAGACAATTGCATGATATGAAGTTTTCTATTCTTTGGAACTAAAATTATCTAAATCTTTTCCAGGGGTTCATGGTTCGGTATGGTGTCATGAACATGTTTTATATGGATAATGGTAAAAGTATTTAAAGAAGAAACATTGTGCATCGCTTGGATTAGTTACACGAGCTTTACATCTTTTGTTATTAAAATAAAGGATTTTATTTGGGAATTTCTTTAGGAAATTTGTGATTTTTCTTTTTTTAAATACAGAGATTTTTTTGATACGTTTACATGTTTTAAATATTCAATCTAGTTGCATTCTGTAATAAAAATGCATAAATAAATGGCTCTATGTGCTTAAACATGCAAAGAAGTACAATTATTAAACTCATTTGTAAAAAAAAAAGAAGCAAGAAAAACGGCTATTAATCAAAATTCCAAAATAAGAAAATGAAAAGCAAAGATGGACTAATGAGCAAATTGATTTTGATCTTAAAAAGAAAAAAAAAGCGCATGTCATCAATTTCTGTTTTTCTTGTCCTTTTTTTTGTATTTTTTGTACCATTGGTGTTATTTTGTGAACCTCACCAGTTTGAGTGAAAAGAAATTATTTTTATTACTTCATCCCAGAAAGTCACATGACTGCTGCTGGTGACACTTCATCTCTTGAAAGATCTTTTGGTTCTGAATTGAAACCAGTTTTTGAGGTCCAACCCAACTGATTTCAGTGAGGGAGCATCCCTTCATAAGGTTCTTTATCTACCTTGGAGCTAAAAAAAACTTCAACATTTAAATTTCTGTTTAGCAAATTAACTGTTGTAACTATATTTCAGTCTTCAGTAAATACTGTACATCCTGTTAGATGACAGCAGGTCTGACCTGAACTCAGTTAAACACTTTGTGTACATTTCTCCACACACCACCTCTTTGTTCTGAGAAAAAAATGGGATGTTGGCAGTTCGTCTTGTTTCTAAGGCTTTAGCCATCCAATTCCATCTGACACCAAAGAAGTGTCAACAATAAAAACATTGGCAGAGATTTACAATGAAAAGCCAAGGAGGATTGTTCTAACAAAGAAGAAAAACTGGACTTGATTTCTTATTTTCTTTGTGAAAATAATTTTAAACCCCAAATATAATAAAAAAATAGATTTGACATTCTATAGGGCTTTAATATTTCTCAGTTTGAAGTCCGCTTTTCATCTCTAAAGTCACTGCAAACATGACATTTATCTCTTGACTTTGTGCCATATGTGGATTGTCGTCACCTTTAAAGAAAAGGACAAGAAGTCCTCATCCAGGCCCAATCTGTCAAGATGGCAGAAAGAAGAGATAAAACTCCAGATCAAATAAGAACAAAATCTCTGACCACTGAGGCTGGACGTCCCATTGGAAGCAAGCTGGACCTGGAGGCTGCTGGACCTGGACGCCCCCCCCCTTATTGGTCAAAATGTGGTCTTCACAGACGAGGTGGCCCACTTTGACACGCCGATCGTTTGTCGGAAGGCCGATCTACTGCTCAAATCTCAATTTCAAGGACAAAATAAATCGGTGAGGTTCATTTCAGGTTCACTTTTTCAGAGTCAACATAATCTGGAAATCTTTCAGTTAACTAGAGTGAATAGAACAAATGCGCAAGTGATTCTTTATCTTTATAAGCTTGTTTTTCTGACCTTGAATTAAAAACTTAATTTACCTTCTAAAAGTCTATATTTTTTCAAATCTACTTGGAAGTAACTACAGCATGTTAGCTAATATTAAAGAGAAGTTTGCCTGAACTACTTTGTGATATTCATTAATATTATCATGTGTTACCATTGTTTTGTCGTTAAAATGTTTTCTTGTATTTTCACTTTGTTATTTGCATGTTAGCATATAATAAAATTGTGTGTTCTTGACGTCTTGTTTTTATAAACTCAAACCTTAACATCTCTGATCATGTTATTTGAGTTTCCATTGTTTGTGTTAGTCTGTCTGCTGTTTTCTTATTGTTGCATTTATAAAAAAATATATATTTATGTCTTCACAAATATTGATTTTAATCATCATTGCTCATGCAGTTTTCTTTTTCCAATTACTAACAGATATTTCACTGGTTCTATTGTTGGTTTGCTTTCTGTTATTTCAATGCTGCAACGCCAAACTAATCTTTATATTCTGATTTCCCATCAAGGTTCCAGGGATTATGAACTTTTGTCTCTCTGCTCTATGTTGCTTATTTCAATTACTAAAATGTGTCTCTTTTGTTGCTTTTCTTTGTATTTGCTTCCCACTGCTGTAATAACTCTTATTTCTGTCCTCGTGAGGATGTTTTATAAATTTCTGTAGTGGGATAATCAGTTTCCTCCTATCTTTTTGCTGCAAACACCACTACTAGTACTCAGCTACATAAAACAATTAGATCAGTCAGTGTAAATACAAACTCTTAATGACCCTTTAACTTCATGTTTGTTGCTTTTCAAAGAGCAGTTGATTACAATTATTGTTATTATTTAATGCATACCCCCCTCTCTCTGATGCAATGAGATAATCTGAATACAGTCACACAATTTGACCAATGATCTCGAGTTCATGTTGCCATTCTTTGAAGCCTTTTTAATACAGTCTGGATTATTAGGGCAAATTAGCTTTCATTTGTTCCTTCCCTCTGATCTTTGTCGCATCCCCTCATCTCTCCATCAGCACTCGAAGACCTGCTCTTTTCATCACCACAGCCATTTGATCTGAGCCTGTGAGCCCTCCTCTTTACTACACCACAAAACATATTTGAAAGGAGCAAAAAAAAAAAGATCCATTGTTCTTAAAGTGTATTGCATTTTTTTTCCCCACCCGGATAGTGTCATCCCAGTAATTATGTTGTGTGGTGGTTAGGATAATTATGAATCCTTTCATTTTACCAGCTTTGCTGCTTTTATCAGCTCTTTGAATTGTAAAAAAAGAAAAGAAAAGCCACACAGAAAAGCGATCTTGTCTCATTTTTCTGTGACGAGAGACAGAACCTGTCCTGCATATTAAACCCAGAGCTGTCCTGCGCGACGGCTTGTCTGGTGCTTATCAGTGGTACAACTCGTGTCTGTAAACGTCATCTTTTTATATTACATGTGCGCTATCGAACACATTCAGGATGTGAACTTATTGGGACACCGCTGAGATATATCACAATCCTTCATTATTTACTTTGGTGAGGCTTCCAGATGAAAAGCACGGGTCGTGCAGATGTCAGCTTTAAAAGAACTTTGTTTTCTTCTTCGTGATGATTAATGCATCAGATCCCTATTATGAAGAAATATGAGGGCTTTAATAGTCGGCCCTCAAAATTTGCATAGATAACCTTGTAAAACGAGAAATATAATGAAGACAATTCACTGCATTTGCAATAATACTATTAAATTTGGATTTTTTTTAAACATTGTGTTAACACGTGTTTCTTTTTTTTTGGGGCTCTGCACAATACATTTTTGCTTTTAGCAGACTAATACCTTAGCAAGCCATCAGTGACAAACAAAATCCCCTGACTGGGCAGTCACTGGTAACCCTGCAAGTCTTAGGGTCCAGTACAAGGACCCTTGGATTGCAAGGGGAAGGTCCCACCGGGAGGTGGAGGGCCCTGACGTGGGAAATTAAAGGTCGGGCTCCGGTTGCCAAGGTAATGGTGAAAAACGCATAACAGCCTGAAAGTTTTCTCAAACCATAGCAAGGATTTTTGACAATTTAGTACAGGTGAAAATATTTCTGTTAATCACAATCATTGTAAAGTAAAAAGTTTCAACTAAAAACTACGTTTTTGAAGTTGAATGAAGATAATTCCATGAATGAATATAGTTTTTCATACCAGAAGCTGGAGCTAGTGACGTTTGTGAAGAAGTTTTCCATAAGTGTCTCACATCTGAAAGACTTGCTGTCAAACTTGTGGGGACATGGTCTTCTGTTTGAGAGATGAAACTGAAAAGTTCTTTTATACAGCCACGCTTGTTTGAGCATTGTTTTTCTTCTCTGATGCAACAAGTTCCAAAGAGATGGAGCTTATAGTGAAAGTCCTCCTTTAAGGTCACATGATGTTTCCTCTACAGGTCACCTTTTGGAAAAAGTTTCACTGACTTAAGAAAATACTCCAATCAAAAAAAACTTTTAGCAAAAACCTGTAAAAAATAGTTTGTGGAAGTTTTAATTTCACCCAACAGCTGCTCTCGTTTCCCAACTTCTGAAGCCCAACACAGCTGAAGGACAAAGATGGTGACTAATTGGTAAATATTGTGGAAGGATTAAAAAGCCCATTCCTCAATGAATTATATAAAAAAACATTCTGCATCTAAGATGTATAAAAAGAAAACATTGAGATTCTGTCAACAAATGATTTACAGATCATTAAAATGTGGAGAGTTTGGTGGAATATC
>NC_050532.1:12164484-12169849 GCF_002922805.2 Oryzias melastigma | reverse complement strand
TGTACAGGTCACCTTTTCACAAAAGTTTCCCTGACTTAAGAAAATGCTCCAATCAAAAAAACTTTTAGCAAAAACCTGTAAAAAATAGTTTGTGGAAGTTTTAATTTCACCCAACAGCTGCTCTCGTTTCCCAACTTCTGAAGCCCAACACAGCTGAAGGACAAAGATAGTGACTAATTGGTAAATATTGTGGAAGGATTAAAAAGCCCATTCCTCAATGAATTATATAAAAAAACATTCTACATCTAAGATGTATAAAAAGAAAACATTAAGATTCTGTCAACAAATGATTTACAGATCATTAAAATGTGGAGAGTTTGGTGGAATATCACATTTATTATTTTGGACCTTGGCATCCATCTTTTTTTATTTTTCTGGCATCACCATATCCTTAATTGTAGTTTCTAAATAGAGCAAGAAGTGTGCTGTAAACTTGTAACCCACACCTGTAATGACAAACTTCAAGACGTACACCCAAATGTGAAGAATTTCCTAATTCCAAGCATGGACAGAGGTCGTGACACGACTGAGCTTTAGGTTTACAGTGAAACAGGTTATGCTTGTGTCACTCTAATGATTGTCTCTGTGCAAAACGTGGAGGTAACACATGCCATATCCAACTGTAGAGCAGTGTCGTTTTGAAACTAAGGGCTTTCAGCATCTTGTTTGTGAAGCTGCATCTGTTTACCACTTTTTTCCTCTGCTTTCAGAATCTTCACAAAAAGAACTGAATGTTTGTTTTCCTTTCTTTTTGTATGAGACTCGTATTTTGGTGAGATTGAGGAACAAATAACATATATTCCATTATTTTTCTTCTTTTTTGTTGAGTCAGAGAAAGAATTTTTTTTCCTCCAAAAATCTAAGTGAATGCTAGGCTTGTGCAAAAATGTTACAGTTATTTGGAACTTCGCTGACACACAAAGTAAAAACTCTGGCATAAGGGAATGGATATGAGCATGGAAGCATTGCACTCATTACACTCAGATTGACACGTGTCTCTGATCACTCAAATACAACCTGTTCAAGTCAAACCACAAATAACCAAACTCAATATATAATTTAATGTCGCCTCAAATGTTTTAATGAGCTACTTTTCATGCAGATGAGCACTGTACCACATGAGAGCACCATCTGAAGTTGCAGCTGTAGCCTCTGACAATTTGACAAAACTAACTCACTGTGATGGTTGTGGCCTCCTGCTGGTCTGACTGGGTAATGACATGTGGCAGGGTTAATTGATCTATTGAAAACAGTCCCTCCAGGAAACTGAAACTCAAGACTCATTTTAGAGATAACTATAAGGACTTGTTGAAACTTTATTTTAGTTTACTGGATTACAAATGTCTACTGTGAAGTAAGAAATACTCAAGATTCTAGTACATACAGAAAGATAAAATTAATGGGGAAAAGAGCAATTGACAAACAAATAAAACATGCAACAGCTAAAAGGCACACTTACTCTTTTAAAAAGGATAACAGAGATTTTAATTTAATTTAATTTAATTTAATTTTATTTTTTTATTATTATTTTGTAGTGTTATACAATTTCTGCTTTACGTTTGAAATAAATCTAAATTCTAATCAATAGTTCCCAATAAATAACATTACACAGACACAAGATTCTATTGTAAAAAAAAAGTTATGGTGGTTTAAAAGCAGAATAAAAACACATTCTGAAAGATGAATGTTTAAATAAGGGTTAAACTATTAATTTCAATTAGCATTCATTGTTCTATTTATCTAATGGCATGTTTTGAGATGTAAACCTTGATGATCAAATGGTTACTTAACAATTATTACACATTGAATTTTATTTTATTTTACCTTGCAAACAATTGAATTCTTTTCTGTTTCATTTCATCTTCTGTAATCTACATGTGCCAGTTCACATATTTGAGGTTACACAGAGGCGTTATTTTATGTACTCAGTGAGTCAGTTGTTAGTAGCAGGGATCATGACACGAGGATAAACATGTCTTCCCTCATGGCAGCTTTCACTTAGAAACATGGCAGCTCTTTTTCCAGCAAATGAAGGGCTGAACGAAGCTTGGAGACTTGCGTGGCAGAACTGAAATACCCTGCCTTGGTGTCTGTTGCCTAGTTACAGTTTAGCAAGACAAGAGCCAGTCTGTATGAGATTTTTTTTCCAACTTGTTTCTTTTTTTTTCTTCTTTTTTTCTTTATAGTGCAAAGTCACATCTTGAATCAAGTTTATCAGAACTGATGCAGATTCACACCATATACAGGATTCTCGGCCGGCCTCTTTCCCTTTCTGCATAGCAACTAAGGATTTGCTTGTGAAACACATTCCTCCTTCGATTTTCTTTTTTAAAAAATGTATGACATTAAGAATTTTTATTTTACCATGCCATCCTATCAAACTTTTTTTACTTCAGCTGAATTGCATTAGTTCAAAGGAGCAGATTTCCTCAAAGCAGCACAGAGCAGAAGCAGCAACATTGACTATGTAAAGGCCGTGGGCGAAACTCACTGTGTGCCAGAACTGTATATGGATTGTAAAAATAAAAGTCTCTTTAAAAATTCAGTACACTGACCAATAAATATATTTAACGAGTCTAATAATATTAGGCGGTTTGTCAGGGGGAAGCGAGCGCTCACTGCTGGGAGTCGGTGGCTGGAATGCAACTGTTGAGCTGAGGAAGTCCTTAGATAGACCTGCACAGTAAGTTTATGCTTTGATTATTGAATGTTTGTGCTTTCTTGATTCATAGATTGCTCTTTTGTGTGAATTTAAGCATAATTCTCATTTCGGTTTTCTGTTTTGTAACTTTTTTTTGGTTTATTGGATGCTTTTGTCCTCCACTAAGCTGTCTTTTGACTTGTATTAAATATCATTATGTGATAGCAAAAAAGTGAAAGACAAACATGTTTACAGAAATAGGATAACAGCATTACAGCGCTTTTATAGCTCCAGAGGATCTGAAAAATAAAGATTAGTAATCTGTCATTTAGAAAGCAAATATTTGAAGCTGACATTTACTTAATGAAGAGAGATTGTAATCTCTGAGAGATGAAGAGCGCACGTCCAGAACCTGCTCTTGTTTCCTCCTGTGCACGGGTAACCTTTGCTGTTCGAATGGAGTTTGGTGAATATGTTGATGAAATTAGCCGTCTCATATGCATCTGGGTGGTGTTTGTGCTCCGGTTTGTGAGTCACGCACCGCTGTGGGCAGATGGTGGTCAAAGCAGCGCAAAAGGTTTGCTTGATATTCATCAGGAGAGCTGACCTCTGCCATGAATGTATTCAAGCATCCAGCAGACTTCACATCATGTTCCCTTGTGCATAATGAAAAGGTGGAGAAATGGAAAAAACAAGAAGGAGGCAGCGACGGCGCAGTTTTTACCTCGTTGCTGTCATGTTGTGGTGGGCTGAAATTTGAGATGTTTGAAGCTAATTGGGTTTAATCTTTGTGTTGTTTTGAAAGAAAAAAGCATTTCAGACTGCAACTTAATGTAAGATATAGAAATTTAATCAGCGGAGATTCCTTATTTTATTCCAAAACTACAATTTCAAGCATGATTTTTTGTCTCATGAGGAAACTTCTACACATATTTAAGCCAGAACACTATTGCAACTTTAACTTTAATGATTATGGCCCGCAGCAGCAGTCTACTGACTGCAAGGACCATATTATTTTTGCAAAAAAAGTCAAAAAATGTGAAAAGCCCCAAAACTTTTAGCACCAGCTTCAAACAAATGTAACTTTTAGGGATATTTATCAATCGTTTCCAAACGCTTTTGGCATCATTGGGAAGCCATTGGCATAAAATATATGGTGTTACAAACTATAGATTTTGAATGGCGTGCACGTGGCAAGCTCGCAAAAGGGGCGTAGTCTTAATACACGCTCATATTTCAATGCATTGCTATAAGACTTTAATATGTTGATCCCAGGCTTAAGCTGTAACAGGTATTATAACATTGAATATGAACATATAAGGAATGTGGGCATGGTTAGCAAACAACCTCCGTTGCTAAGGAAATCCAAAATTTACTTTTGCCGATTGTCATGACACTAACATCAATCTGTTCGGTGACCTCAGGCAAACAAAACATAAAATAGTTACTATGGAGATAAAACCAACAGAAAAGCCGCCATTTTGAAAAAAGTGATTTTTTTAGCAGTTTCTCACGTTCATCTCAGACCAGCTATACAGAAAGAGAAGGGAGGGACTTAGGGGTCCATCGTGTGTGCTAAGCAAGTGAGTTCGGGTCAAAGGTCGCCGTCAAGGGCAGCGATGGTGCGTAGGGGTGGGCAGCGAGCGCGGCGTTGGTGCGTATGAGCGGGCAGCGAGGGAGAGGGCGGGTAGCAGCGAGGTTGAGGCCGGGTAGCGACTGCGGGCCATCCAATGCCGCTAGAAAAGATTGCCCAGGTCGAGAAGCAGATGGAACTGCAAGAAACGTCTGCGGAAAAAGTCACTATAATAAACAATTTTGATGGTGTCTTGGAGGAAAAGCTTGACCAGCAAAAACAACAGATGGACAAGCAGCATCAGATGGAAATGTCAGACCTCACTGATAAAATATCCCAGCTGGAAAATTCTCTCAAAGAGGAGAAAACCAGGGCTAACGAAGCAGAGACGCGCTTAGCCAAGCAGGTGAAAGAATCGGCCAAGGCAAAAGCTATGTTTGTTGATATAGAACAAAATCTTCAACAACAGAAGAAATTACAAGAAGAAAAGAACTGTCTCATCATTGAGCATCAGCTTGCTTTATCAAAGGAAAAGAAACAGCTGGCAATGGAAAGAACAGAATGGGAGAGAAAAAACTCTGAATTTTCACAAGAAATGGCACAAATGAGGAAAGATCATGAGGAAAGGAGTGCCACCTTTGACAAAGCTGAAAAGGACTTTTCTGAAAAGTTTGCCCAGGTCGAGAAGCAGATGGAACAACTGCAAGAAACTATTGCAGAAAAAGTCACTATAATAAACAATTTTGATGGTGTCTTGGAGGAAAAGCTTGACCAGCAAAAACAGCAGATGGACAAGCAGCATCAAATGGAAATGTCAGACCTCACTGATAAAATATCCCAGCTGGAAAATTCCGTCAAAAAAGAGAAAACCAGGGCTAACGAAGCAGAAAACAGTTTAGTCCAGAAGGGGAAAGAATTGGCTCAGATAAAAGCTGTGTTGATTGAGACTGAACAAAATCTTCAACAACTGAAGAAGCAATCGGAAAAAGACAAAAATTGTCTCATCAATGAGCATCAGCTTGCATTATCAAATGAAAACAAACAGGTGGCAAAGGAAAGAAAAGATTTGGAGAGACAAAACTCTGAATTTTCTCAAAAAATTGACCAAATGAGGAAAGATCATGAGGTAAGGAATGCCACCTTTGATAAAG
>NC_050532.1:12145155-12164404 GCF_002922805.2 Oryzias melastigma | reverse complement strand
GTCTCTCAGTTCAAAGAGGGTGGGCCAGACTAAGGGCAATTCATTAAAAAATAACTCGATTAAATGTCTCTCCTGAGGCCCACCACCTATGGGAGAGCTCAAAAGAGGCCGGGGCTATGAGGTTTGGATGTCTGCAGAAGGCGGGTGCCTCGGTGGTCCAATCCTCAGTAATAGAACTTGGCTTTTGAGACATGCAGTGTCGCCTCTCTGGGAGAACAGGGGCCTGAGTTTGTGCAAGAGGTTGAGAGATACCAGGTAGTTATAGCTGGGCTCACCTCCACGCACAGTCTGGGCTCTGAATCTCGGTTCCGTAAGTGGGGTTGGACTCTACCTTTCTGGAGTTGCACGTGGTGAGAGGTGGAAGGTCGGTGTGGACTTCCCTGTGAGACCCCAGCTCAGTCACTAAGGTTTTGAGTAAAAAGAGACTAATGCCCCCCACCTTCAGGTGGGTAGTAGGTCCCTGACTGTGGTTTCAGCCCACGGTTCAAATAGCAGTGAAGAGTACCCGGTCTTCCCGGTGACTCTCGAAGGGATGCAGTGCTCCCCCGCTTATCTGCGTCTCATTATTCACGGTTTCACGTATTTGCTGATTTTTTTTTTTCAGTTGCGTGACATTTCCGATTCATTACAAAAACTCAAGACTACTCAAGACGCTCGTATGAGACTTTTGCACCTGAAGGAGGTGCTTCTTGTATCTCCGCTGTGAGCTATTCCTCCTCCTTTCTCCTGGACAAGAGGAAGAACACTGTAGTCATTTCAGACAACCTTCAGCCTTGTGTCTTGGACACTTGGGTACAGGCACAGAACTATCCACTGATCACTACATGGTGGTGAGTTGGATTCACTGGTGGGGAAAGAGGCCAGAAAGTCTTGGGAAAGCTGAACATAATATGAAGGAGTCTGCTGGGAGGGTGAGGGCAGGTAGCGGCGAGGGTGAGGGCGGGTAGCAACTGCGGGCCATCCAACGCCGCTCGCGGCTTTAATTTTTCCTGTGAACTGGCAACCTTATCTGCTTGTACCCTGCCTTTACTCAACAGTAGCTGCATTTCTTTTTCTTAGTACATCCAATTATTGTGTCTAAATAACTAACTTTATTATGGGGGTTGTTGGCTGAACTGAAGAATCTGAGGATAGTTCTCCAGTCCCAGAATCAACCTGGAACAGACGTCAGTGACTCTCCACGCTCAGCTAGAAGTGAGGCCTCCTTGTTGCCACTCCCAACTCCAGCGCCACCTCGTCGTCAGAGTGTTAATGCTGAAGTTAGCATGGATATGACCGCTGTACCCTCCACTTTGCAACCACCACCCTTTCAACGTAAGGACCCCAAGATGCTTCCATATCAACCTGGTGAAGATATTGAAAACTTTTTGCTACGTTTTGAAAGGATTGCCAGAACTTGGGGTTGGCCAGACACCGAGTGGGCGTACAGACTTGTACCTCTGTTGACTGGAAAGGCTCTAGCAGCTTATTCAGCCATGGATGAAGACCTTTCGGATTCCTATCCTGACCTCAAGGCAGCTTTATTAGCTAAATTTGATGTGTCAGCGTAGACCTACAGGCAACGTTTCCGGGGTACAAGTGTACCACCAGGGGAGTCACCAACGGAGACCTATCATCGCCTTAAGGGATTATATCGCAGATGGATAAGACCAGAACAATGCAACGTTGAGGATATTGGAGAAATAACCATCTTGGAACAGTTTCTTCGAGTCTGACCTCATGACATACAAACCTGGGTTAAGGAGCATGAACCCCCGACTGGAATGGACGCAGCTAAACTTGCGACACAGTACATCAACGCGCGTCGAACACCTGGCCCAAGAATGCTGCAGCGGAGTTCTCATCAGGGCTTTGGGGATAGTCGACGGCCAACGGATAAAAGACTGGAGGCTCAAAGACCTAGCACTGGGGTGAGTAAGACTGTTTCTCGAGGCGACAACACTGGACAGACTTTGATCTGCTATTATTGTCAACAGCCCGGACATAAGGCCTCTGTCTGTCCTCTTAAAAAACCTAAACTGTCTGGTTATTGTTGTGTACCACAAAAAGAAAATAATAATGGGTCTCAACAGCTAAGTTTGGAAACTGCTTCTTTTCACCCAGTAACTGTTAATGGTGTTCCCTTGATTGCTTTACTGGACAGCAGTTTTGTACACCTTACATATGGTGTCAGAACTGGGATTACAAGGTGGTATCTCGCCTTGCAGCCTTTCAGTTTTAGTGTGAGTCATAGACCCGAACGGACTACTACTCTGGCCGACTACTTGTCAAGATTTTCCTAACACGGCAGCGCTCGGAAGGGGGGAAGAAGTGTGACAAGACATTATCTAGTCACCTATAATATTATTTTCATCTGACACTTCTTCATGGGAATTGTTATAGAATCTTTTAGTGGGTGCACACATTAAAGGTTTATGTAACTATTCCAGTGAGAACACCCTTCCTCTGTTTATATTACTTTTTGCTTTTTGTTAAATGTTTTATTCACTTCCTGGTTTTCAGTGGACCCCAGAATGATTTAGTTGACTTAGACAGGCCTGCTCTAAATTCCAAGTAATATTTCTGTTTGAATTGTTTGTTTGAATATCATTGTTTGAGTGTTTTTCTTTCTACAGTTTGCTGTATAAAAATGTTTTGCCTTTATTTGTTTATGCTGGATGTTGTTTCTGTCAAAAATGTATGTATTTGATTGCTAATTGGGTTGACCTGGTGAGGAGGAGGAGGACCAGCTATAAAAGGACCTCTAGTTCTATTGTAAGGGTTTTTTTTTTGTTTTTGCTCTGCCAGGCATGTTGTAAACTGGTTCATTTGAGTTTAAAAAGACATAAAGAAGGATAAATACGAATTCTGGTGTGGACAGCAGTTTTGTACACCTTACACTGTCCTTTTATTTGACTTACACTCTTGTTACTTTAATTATTTTGTCATTTTATCTTTTTTAGTTTTTGCATACTTTTATTTCTGCCTTTATATGGAAGAGGATTACAGCCATGGAGAAAAAAGGGACAAGGAAAACTGCGACTTTAAACTTAGAATTCTGAATAGTGTGTTTTTTTTTAAATATTTTTTTATTTTGTGTATTCTCCAGCAAAGTATTTTTTGTTGTATTGCATTTGTGTGAGTTTTAATAAGTGATTGACGTTCGGAATAAATGAAAATTCTGTTTGTCCATCCGTCTGTCTGCCTTTTTTGCATGAAGATTATTTTTTTCATTTATGGATAAAAACAGGGGTGGACAGAAGGATGATTTTATGACCAACCACCTACCTGATTTTTTTTCCAATTATGTAACAAATATCTTAGGTTTTTTTTTCCTGTTATGGTGATGATAGATTAAGTTGATACCTGGATTTAATGATACTTTGCAATTAGCAACATATTACGTGGAGGGGTTAATAATTTGCAAAACTGACTAAAAACCTGATTTCTGTTATGTAAACACAATTCCACACTTGAATCTGCACACTTATGTTTACAGAGTATCATGCTTTTATTTTGTTGCCATTTTATATGTATATATATATATATTTAAATTATTTTGTATGTCGGCTTTTTCAATTTCATAGTAAAACATGTTTTAACTGTATATGGGGTATACTTCCAGCTATACTACCCCAAAGTGCTTCAGTCACAGTCCCATTCACCCACCAATACTGACTCCACTGATGAACACCAGCATCGAACTATAACCCTCAGGAGCAATGTGGGGTTCAGTGTCTTGCCCAAGGACAGTTCAACACATGAGTGGGCAAGGCGGGGAATCAAATCTGCAATCTTCTGATCAGAGGTCGACCGCTCTACAAGTGCACCCCAGCAGCCCAAAATATTAAAGCTAACTTTGTAAATGCTTTTCTGCACAAAGTATGTAGTATCTAGTTTCTGTTATGTGTTTATTTATTCACTAAAGGCAGGAATGCTGTCTGACAGGTACATCGATCAGACAGTGTTTACTATTTGATTGTACTTCATTGTTTTGTTCTGTTTTTTCTTTTGTTTTTGCTTGTTACAGCTATATAATCTTTTGTCTATTAATAAACAGCAACATGAACTACAATCTGGAAATGTATTAAAAATGTATTTTTTTTTGTTAAACTATATGTTATTTGTTGAAACATAAACCTTTTTAGAGATATACAGAACTACACTGTTTTCATTAACTTTCTATTTTTTTTTTTCTAAAACTCTTAAAATGATTTTAGCATGTTCATTGAATGTCATCCACTCTGCAAGGCAGACTCAGACAAACACACCTGGTACAGTGTATGTATGGAGGTGATACCTGTGAGAATGTGTCACCTTGCTCTGTTCCCACTGCATCACTGAATGGGTCTGTGTGTGTGTGTGTGTGTGTGTGTATGTGAACTGTGTGTGCCTGGGTGTGTGTTTACCTTAGCAGAAAAATTAAACCATCCCAATTTTTGTCAAAACCTTGTATTCCCTATGAATGAATCTATAACGACATGGGATTACTTTTTAAGTGACTGTAAATTATCATGAAAAGTTAGTGTTAATGGGTGTGTGAGGAAAGTATGTGCGTGTTTGTGTGTATGGGTGATCTAGGCCAGGTGCTCAAGGATAACCCCTTAGTCTCTTCACTAATTAAGTTTAGGGTCTGTGTGTGTGCACGGTTGTGTGTGTGTTTGCAAAACCTTTTTTCCTCTCAAATCTCACCCTTTGATGGTGTATTTTTTTAAAAAACAACATTTTTAAAGCTGAATTTGTTGGTAATAAAACAACAAATAGATTAATATTTTCCTTTAAATTTTTGTTTTGAAATTCATATTTATTGTCACTTTTTTTTGGCCACTATGCTCTTATTTTGTAAAGTCAAAGTTACTTGATGGTAAAGTTTTGACTGTAAATGTGAAACTTCGATGGTTCTTTCTTAGTGAATAGAAATAGTTCCAGGACTGACCAGCTGGAACACGGTCTTCAGCCTGAGTGGGAGTTCCTGGCTGAAGAAAAGACGCCAAAGAAAAAGTATTTCTAGAATGATTCTTGTTATGGATTTTTTTTGTTGTTGTCACCCTCTATTATGCCAAATTGTGTTTGTTACAGAGTGTATTCAGTTTTGATTTGCCTTATGCCCGACGTGGTGAGATGCGATTTGTCCATTTTAATTTTCTCTGTTTATTACAAGCTCTCAATGTATTTTCTGACAAGGCTATACATTAAATTCAGTTGATGCCTTCACATTATTTTACTTTAAGTCTAACTCTGTATTCTAATGTCTTAAACTGACATAATCAGACTATTTCCTTCTTATATTGTTCTTTTTTTCCCCCTCAGTTTAGAATACACATAAAAAAACAGTAAACAGACGTCATTCTCCTGCATTGAATGCTTTAAAAAAAAAGACTTAGTCCTTCCATTCCACATTTACATCATACTTAAGCAAGCTGGATCGTGCCTGCCACCCACAAGCTATTTTCCACCTGCTGCCCACCTACATCAACAATAGTGAAGCAGAGCTGAGGATAAACACAAATACAGACACAACAGAGTACACAAGGTGGCCATGCTCATCAGATTAACCTTTATCCCATCCTGTGAGACCTGTTGTCTTTACCTGGAGCACTCAGCATCAAACACAATATAGACACCGCACTGAAACAATGGCAACAGTTTCCTCCACTTACTCTAAAGTGATTCCATGAGATTTAGCACTGAGGGGTCGGCGGTAAATAGGGATGGAAGCGGTGCTCCTGGGCTCCAGGTCAACCTCAGAGCATAAACAAAAAGAAAACATGCAATTAATGTCTGACTGCTACTGAAAACAATTCATTGTCTGAAGCGAAAAGAGCCAAGATTGCAAAGAAACAAAGAAAACAGTTATTTTGCTTTTCACAGGAAAGTGTCAACACATGCAAGATGTAAAAGTTTGTGAACTAATTAGCTTTAAAAAGTAAGGTAAAAGTTGATTTATTTGTAGAATGTTTTAAATTATTTTTCCCTTTTACAACCTTAAAGCATAATATTTCCTTGAGGTAATCCCCTATTCCCTCAAGGTTACATTTTTGCTGTGACAGCAGGTTTAGCATCTCCTCAGATTAGAGCACCACTATCTTTTCACAGCCAAATGGCCGAGTTATTTCGCCGTTCTATTACTTCCATGAGCAGTTCTGGAGTGAGCTGGTCCTCCGGACCCCAACATGACCTCCACTATCCCTCTTAAGTGCCACTTCTTAATACTGCCTTGAATTAAATTATAAATCCAAGGCACATCTGAGTCCTAGATGGTATTCTGCAACTGATTGTTGAGAAAGGTTTGAATAATTTGAGTATCATGAACTTGATGTAAAAATTAAAAGTTAAAGGGAGCTAAAATCAAAATATGTCAACAAACGTTTGAAGTCTTTCTCATTGGTTCTCTACCAGTCTGCATTGACGGATGAGAAAGGGAAAGAGCAAGAGAAGCAAAGCTGAGGAGGAGATCGGGTTTCTCAGCCGCACTGTTCCCTAAATCCAGGATTTGGAACCTGGGATGAGAAGAACACAGGTAAGTACAAACAACAGCAATTACAGCACTGACATGGAATTGGAAGGTGGGGTGGGGGGGGGAGTGTAGGAAATAAGCTCTGCAGGAAATAAGGGGGAATCTCATAGGTCGAGGGGTGGTTAGACGTGGGTGGGTGGGATATAAATACCTGCAGTAGACAAGAGCAGAAAAATGCTGGCTTGCATGTATCTTTGGTTGTGGAAAAAAGGCGGTTGGGGTGCATGGCAAAGGCCTTAATAGGGGAAATCTGTAGCCGAGAAGCACAAGTCAGCAAGTATTGAAGTCATTTTGAACAAAAGTTGAAGTTTTTTCAGCGTTCGTCTGCAAGAGACCTTTCTGTGAGGAGAGTTGCTTTTTGAAGAGTTCTGGCAGAGCTGCTGACATCCTTTCTGCTTTAAGAAAAAAAGAAAAACAAACTACTGCAGTCTGATATACCTTCAAATTCCCAAGTGCCGCAAGGTAGATGAATGCTTGAATGAGCCAGAGAGAAAAGCACAAGACAAGAAGAGCTTACTTGAAGTGTGAGACGACAAGCGGGAAAAGGCTGAAAAAGTCAAACGACAGGGAAGATAAGACAGGACATCAAGTGCAACTTGTTTCAAAAAGCTAAAAGAGACGGACAAGCAAAGAGACTCAATAATGTGAATAAAGCAACAAAGCAAGAAGTCTGTTTTTGGGAGAAACATCAGTGGGTCATCGGATCATTGCCAAAACAAAGACAAACATGGCGTGCCAGACGTTCGGTGCGGATTCTTTCTCCCAGCTGGCAGGAGATCCACCTTTGCCAATCCTCATGCACCACGGCCCTGCCAGTGACTGCCTGCCAGCCACTTCCCATACTCACAGCATGGTTTCTGCAGGTAAGGTGGACTCAAACTCAAATGATTGCGCTTTTGTTTCACCTAATCTCCTCCATATTATTATTATTACTACTTCCTTTGTCTTCTACTGACTATTTGAAAAGGTGAAAAGTGAAAGCGTAATTGACAAAGCATAATCTACATTGTGTTGTCACAATGCTAAATCCCTGATGAAGAAGGCTATTAATAATCCCTACATTGCAGTAAACAGTGAACTCATTATTGATTTGAAAGACAAAACTCTTACTTGTTGCTGTATACATTCACTTGACCCAGTTATGCTCAATAAAGATCCTTATCAGCATTTTGTCGAGCCGATAATTAATGAGTTTTGACAATGTCGTGAATTTATTCTAATCCGGTCTAAGTTATGTAAATGCATTTTGTCAGCACGGGCAGGTTGTCAGTGTGTAATTGCCACGAGGATATGTTATCGGCGTGACCAATTCCCAAAGCTTTGTCATGATGAAGCATTGTAGTAAGAGTCCCTCCGTGCTGAATCTCAAGTCTCAGAATAGAAAAAGGGATTCAATTATGCAGAACATTATTCATGAAGCTTATTCATGTAGCAGTTAGGTTAATTGAGGCTAAATGAGGGCTTTCACTTTTCACTCACGTATACAAAAAAAAGTTCACAAACAACAAATAAACACCAAATTTCTATGATATAAGTTTTAATTTTGAATTTGAAAGTATTTTCATTTCTGATGTAAAGATTTGTTAGTGCTTGCTACAATAGTATTCATTAGTGTCCGGAGTGACCAAGCTGCATACAGCTGAGTACATTAGTTATAATGTAATTAGCAGCAAAGAAGAGCTCTCAGAGTGACACACAAGTCATTAGATCAGAGGAAAGTCATCATCAAGTCACACATCTTGGTTTGCCTCTTCATGTATCCCCTTCAGAATGTCCCAGTTTTACTGATCTTTATGGTAATTCTTAAAAACATAAGTTTGAATGTACTTCTGGATTCAAGTCTGTCCTTTGAATCACATCTTGTGTAATTCCTAATTGTTGTAAATGTTCTCCGTGTCCTCAGGTCTGTCTCTGGGTCAGACCTCCAAACGCTCCCACATGCACCTGTCCACTTCCTCCCTCAGCAATGCTCTTGGTAATGGACCCCCCAGCTTACATTACCCAGTCACCCCCTGTCACTACAGCAACCAGCAGGCCACATATGGCATGATGGCCGGTAAGTGAAAGACTCAAACCGAAATAAGTGAAAATGTTTGACTATTTGAAAAACTATTCAAGTATGGATGAATCAGTTGACTTTCATTGTGTCAGCTTTTGGAAGTCTCTGGCACAAATAGAAGGACAGTGATGAAGGACTCTAGCCTTCTTTATGGGATTTTTTTCTCTCTCTGCAGCTCAGGAGATGCTATCAGCCAGTATATCTCAGACTCGCATCTTGCAGACCTGTGGTGTTCCTCACCCCAACATGGTGAATGGGGCTAATCCACTGCAAGGTGAGTGATACATACACACTGAGGATAAACGCTGACACTCCCACTCCCAGCCCACACAAACAGACTTTAGCTCCAGTTCATGTCTGTCAATTCAACTGAAAATATTTACTTTTAGTCAATTTTGATGTTTGTTAAACTGGATTTCAGTTTTATATACCTTGTTAGAACTTTTTGGTGAATGAAAAATGACTTAATAAAAAAAATCTCAAAAATCACAATATTTTATTGTGATTTACAAAGTAAAAAGATTATTTGGAACTTTAATAAGGGGTTGTTCACTGTAAAAAATTTAAAACAAAAAGAAAAAAAAATGGCAGCTGTGGTTGCCAGAATTTTATTGTAAAAAATCTTGTTTTTACAGTTATTTTTGGGTGATATTCTTTATTTTTTACTGTAAATGGCAACCTGTTTACCCTAAAAAAAATACAGTGTTAATATTGTAAAATTAGCAAAGTCATACATTATTTTTTACAGTAGAAAAACAGTGGCTAACGTTGCTAAAAATTTATCATGAAATAGAGTGTGGTACTTTTATTTATCATATTACAGTTAAAAAAATACTTTTGTCATATTACAGATTTTTATTGAAAATTGCATCAAAATTTTATTTTGGGAAGATCAAAATTATCACATAAAATTACAATGTCAGTCCAAAAAAATTAACAGACAATCAATCTGTAAAAACTGGCAGCTGAGGTTGCCAGGATTCTACCGTAAAAGTAATGAAACAGTGTAAAATATTTCACTGTAAACTTAAAATAATTTACTGGCAGCAAACTTGCTGGTAAAATCCCTTTTTGCACATCAGTTTACTGTAAAAATATTACAGTGTAATTATTTTACACTGCTTTTCAGTGTTTCATATTTAAAGTACTTTATAGTACTTTTATAGTACTTTACTTCAATTCAATTCAATTTTATTTATATAGCCCAATATCACAAATTCAATTTGCCTCATTGGGCTTCATGCCTGTAGTTTTAACAGATGCACAGATGGAGTCATAAAATATGCACAATAGGTAAAAACTAAACAGACTATAAAGAACGGTCATCCCTGTCCTTAGACCCTCCCTCGCGGTAAGGAAAAACTCCTAAAAAAACCTGAGTCAGGAAAAAAAGAAGAAACCTTAGGGATTCCCACATGAGGGAGAGATCCCATCCCAGGACGGACAGGCGATACCAGAACGGTTAAAGAAAAGTTAGCTGCTAAAACTGCATATATGAGTAGAGTTCATTCATATAGAGCTGAGGGACGAGTGATGATTAAGTCCATAGTCCAGATGAAGCAGAACTGCAGTCCACGACCAGGAGCAGGAGGACAGACGACCCACCAGGAATCACTCCCACTCAGAGATGCAGGATGGTGTCGGGGCTTCATCCAGATGGGCGGGGCTTCGTCAGGATCACCTTTACTTGTCACCTAAAGACATAACAGATACATTGTTAACAGTTTGAAATAATAATTAGCTCACAATGGACACTGTAACACTACTTCTAAATGCAAATGTTACACAAATATTATGTGTCCTGCAACATTTTTCTGTTTAACAACTAAAAGTGAAATCTTTTGGCAAAATGTTACAAAGTAAAATCAAATGAAAGAAAAAGACATCACTAATAAAAAAAGAATAACAAATAAAATAAATATACAACACTTTATTATTTACAATGAAAAAAAAAAGGATTTGAGTAAGTAAGCTGTTTATGCATTGACATTCTGTGACTCCACATCTGAATAGATGTAATTATTTATGTTTTATTAAGAACACTTAAAGCTGGGATGGCAAATTTCAACTATAACTTCAAAAAGGAATAACTCAAAAGTTTGTTGAACAAAGTGCAACGTTCACATTGAGAAGTCCCAACATAATAATCACAGAACTAATAGATTTTTAATCAGATTTTGGCGTATTTTTCCAGTCACATTTTTGTTCGGATAAAGTTATACTTAAAACTAATAAAAAATTGTACAGAACTTAAAAAAAAAATGTTTCTGCAGTATGTGCGTCTTGTAATGATGAGATTCAGTATAAGCAAATCTTTCCACTAGTTTTGACACAAGTTTATGCTCTTTTTCTTTCTTTCCAATTTAAAGTGACCTCTTTTTTCATAATTGTATCTGACTATATTTTCAGCATAAACAACGTATTGAAAATAAAGAAATATTTATTTAAAAAAAAAAAACTTCCAAATAACTATACCATAATTTATATTCATATCTAGAGATTTTAAATGCTCTTTGAAGCAACATTAACAAATATAGGTTTCTCTCTTGTCTCTGTGTTTTTTTTATTTTTTATCAGCATGTTATTCAAGCGTATGAGGAAAGCTTAGTTTTTTATGTCACTTTCTTGTAAATGGATTAAATGGACTGGATTTATGAAGCACTTTCCCTCACCGCGCTGCACTTTTCTCAGCCTGTGAAGTATTACTTTATAAAGTGCATTTTTTGTCATCCTCACACACCAATGAAAACATCAGAAGCTATGTGGGGGTTACACGTTGCCCAAGGACAAATCAGCCGATAGACTGCCAAGGGCAGGGATTAAACCACCAACCTTCTAATTAGCAGATGCTCCGCTCCTGACCGCTCTGCCTCCTGAGCGCCAGCAGCTCAGAGTGCATTACCTGCAGAAGAGCAGAGCAGGTTTTACTGCAAAAATCACAAAAGACGGCTGCTTTTGAAGGCATTAAAGAGGCTGCGAGAAAGTGTCGGCTGTAAAAAAGGCAAGCAGCGATCGGTTAAGTGTAAACAGTTTACAAAGGGTTTAACCTTTCAAAGTACATGTAAAAGCTAATAAATAATCTAATGAACTAGCTTTGGGTTTTTGTGGCCTTGTTTGCTTTCTAATCAGACGGAGTTGATGCTGCTGTTTTGATGTTGGAAGGTCTGCTTAAGTGAAAGAGGGAGCAGGCCTCCGGGTGTGTTTGCAGAGCTCTCATACAGCTGCTGTGTTTGCTGCAGCTGATGTACCCTGAGGGAACACCAGAACACACACCAGGAAGACATAAGAGAGCCGTCTCTGTTTTACAGCTCAATGGGGACAATAGAATGTCTGCTGTGGTGTTTGGCCAAGAAAGTTTTTTTTTTTTTTTTTGAGAGGAAGGAGGGGTCAAAAAGTTGAGCAAATCAGTCCATCCATTTTTCGTATCAACCTCAACTTGTTCAGGGTCATGATGTGGGCCCTGGAGCTTATTCCAGCTGTCATAGGGTTAAAGGGCAAGGGACACGTAGGACGTGGTGCCAGCACACTCTTGGAGTCGTTTTTATTGTCAATTTAGAGTATCGTTTAAGCCTCTTTCAGCCACAGAAAACAGCAAACATGTTTATCTTTTCAGTTTTGAATCCTCATGAATTTATGACATGATGCACACAAAACATAGTTTTTGTTTTTTTTCTGACGCTGATTTACAGAGAAGTTAAATATATAAAAATTGTTTTTAAAACATTTTTTTCGGAAGTTTACGATTTTTAGAACCACGATCAATTCTAATCATATGTTTGGGAAAATTTTCTCTCACAATTCTTAATGTGAAGGAACTGCTCCAACTGTATTTTAACAAACAACACAGGTTTTTAGATTTTGCCTAAAAACAACATAATCTTAATAAAACGACCACTAGAAACTCTTTTACAATAGACCAAAAGATGATGGGGGGAAGACTTTAAAGAACAAACAGGATCATCATTAATGTGTTACTTCAGAAATAGTTTTCAAAGTTGAAGGTTATAAACACAAAGCCTCTGTGACATTTAATTGAAACTGGATCCAACGGTATTATACTCCATATTTCCATATTTAGAGTGTTAAAATGATCCAAAGTTTGCTTCTTTTAATGTTGTAGCTTCACACTGGAGACAAAAATGACAAAAACGTTTAATTTTTAAGAACATTTTTCTCACCTGTCCAACGCTTTTGGCAACATCAAACATTTAATTGTGATTGTCAGGAGAAAAAAAAGATGAAAATTAGGTTTGACATGTACAAAGTCTGAGAAAACTATTCATACAGACAAATGTAAACCTAAATTAATAGTTTTTTTCTGAACCTGTCAAAAATTTTATTAGCAATATGACAAAATAAATGATTGGACCTACATTGTTTGTTAGGAGAACTATTGTAATTTTCCATTAAAGTTTCTTAGCTTTATATTATGTTTATCAAGCGACAGAATTTAGGGGAACATCACAGAATTTAAAAACTGCCTTCCTTTGATTATTTTTTGCTTCCCAATGTGTCTCATTTTGTGTTTTCTTTTTGGCTTGAAATATTTCTGCCATTATGCAAGCTTAAAAGACAACAGCTCGATATATTATAATTTGGAGTACATGATGAAAATAAGAAATTGAAAGCATAGACCTTTATTCCTTTTATTATTTTTTCTATCTGCTTTTTAAATCAGAACACATTTATAATAATGACATGACCAACTGAGAACTTGTAATTTCATCCTTCAGTCCTCCATCTTTTTGCCTTCTCATTCTCTCTCCAGGGTCTTTGACTCCTTGCATTTATAAGTTCCCCGATCATGGGCTGAGCAGCAGTTCTTGTGCTTTAAGCCATGGCTTCTCCTCGCTGCCCTCTACCCTCCTCACAGCTGATGAGGCTCCAGGGGGCACTTGTGGGGAGGTGAAAACGGATGCTCAAAGGAAGAGCATGAGAGACCAAGAGGATGCTCCTGCCATGGACTCCCCACAGATAAGAGAGCTGGAAATGTTTGCAAATGACTTCAAAATACGTAGGATAAAGCTCGGTAAGGCTTATTTTTCTGTACAATTGAGAACTGACTTTATCATCAACCCTGTATCTCCTCTGCTTCAGTGTATTCTATGAAGTATTTCTATTTCTGTGTCATTTTGACCCCAGGCTACACTCAGACTAATGTAGGCGAGGCTCTTGCAGCAGTGCACGGCTCAGAGTTCAGCCAGACCACAATCTGCCGCTTTGAAAATTTGCAGCTGAGCTTCAAGAACGCCTGCAAACTAAAGGCCATCCTGGCTAAATGGCTTGACGAAGCCGAGCTGGCTGGTGGTGAGTCACACACGTCCACTACATCAACCCCCGTAGAGTGTTTATTTACAGTCGGTGTAATCTTCATCCATCTCTGCGAGATTGAACCTGCACTTTTTGATTTAGCGGGATAGCATTTCAAAGAAAAAATGGTGATAGGGCGAGACAGCAGAAGCAGAAGTCATTGTTTGTTTTTCATTGTTGGGAATGCAGGTTCTTTTTCATGCATTTGTCTGTTTGTTGAAGCAGGTTGCATTTTGTGCTATAAGATATTTTGTAAAGAAGCGAAACATCTGACTTTTTTATAATTAAACCTATTTTATTAAAATAAAATTGTTGTAAATATGTAGAGACATTCTCCTTTTAAGATCACTGGTCACTTTAGAAGGAACGCCTTTCTAATACAGGGTTGGACCTTATTTTACCTTCAGAACTGCCTTAATCCTTGGTGGCATAGAATCAACAAGGTACTAGAAACATTCTTCGGAGAGTTTAGTCCATATTGACATTATAATGTCAGACGGCTAAAGATCCATGAGGCAGATATTCTGTCCCGCCACATCCCAAAGTTAATCTATTGGGTTGAGATCTGGTGACTTTGGAGGCCATTTGAGTCCAGTGAACTCATTGTCATGTTCAAGAAACTACTCTGAGATGATTCCAGCTTTATGAGATGGTACATTATCCTGCTAAAGGGAACCATCAGAGGATGGGTTCATTGTGGTCATAAAGGGATGGACATGGTCAGCAAGAATACTGAGGTAGGCTGTGGTGTCGTAACCATGCTCAATTGGAACTAAGGGTCTAAAGTGTGCTACTATCTGAATGTCGCAGCAGAAACGGAGACTCATTAAAACATTTTTTTCAATATTCTGTGTGAATTGTAGCCTCAGTTTCCTGTTCTTAGCTGACAGGAGTGGAACCCGGTGTGGTCTTCTGCTGCTGTAGCCCGTCTGCCTCAAGGTTGGATATGTTGTGCATATAGAGATGCTCTCTTACATACCTTGCTTGTAATCAGTGATTATTTGAGTTACTGCTGCATGTCTATCAGCTGGAACCAGTCTGACCATTTTCTTGGGACCAAAGCATTTATGTTCACAGAACTGCAGCTCACTGGATGTTTTCCCTTTTTTGGTCCATTCTCTGTAAACTCTGGAGATAGTTCTGGGTGAAAATTCCAGAAGATCAGACGTTTCTAAAATACACAGACCGCTCCATCTGGCACCAGCAACCATGTTCAAAGTCACTTAAACCACCTTTCTTCCCCATTATGATGCTCGGCTTGAACTGAAGCAGATCGTCTTGAAAAAATGAATTGAGTCACTGATTAGACAATTGTGTTGACTAGCAGTTGCACAGGTGTGCCTAATGAAGTGGCCAGTTAGTGCAGATTTAGATAATTAGAAAGCGTCAGTGCTATTTGTACATATATTTAACTGTTAGAAAAAAGAGACATGCTGGTATTCATATGTACTTTTTTGTTTGTTTTTCTTCAGCTTTGTACAATGATAAAATAGGAATGAACGAGCGGAAGAGAAAAAGAAGAACAACTATCAGGTGTGTATCCTGAGGAGCCAAAGAACATTGTTCACTATATAATGTCTTGTAGAACTTTGCTTTAACATCACTCTCTTTTCAAACTGCAGTCTTGGCGCAAAAGAGGCCCTGGAGCGCAGCTTTGTTGAGAAAAGTAAGCCATCCTCCCAGGAGATAGCCCGAATCGCCAAAAGTCTCCATCTGGAAAAGGAAGTGGTCAGAGTTTGGTTCTGCAACAGACGCCAGCGGGAAAAACGAGTCAAAACAAGCCTCAACCTGAGCTCCTGTCTGACCAAAATCAGTCCAAACTGCCTCACACAAATGACTAAAACACAAAGACCAATCTAAGGGAGTCTTAGACTGAGTGTGTCAATTTGTCTTTCTGATAAGTTTAAGCGTGACTGAAAAACTAGTCAATATCTTCAAATGTTTGGCCTAAAAGTAATCTTTTCAATTTCACTTGAGAGACTTTTATCTACAGAGAACAGAAAAAAAAATCTTTTTTATTAAGCAACTGCGAAAGCATCACAGCTTTATTCAAGGAGGATTTCATCTCGGTATAATAAATAAAAAGAAAGAGGAAAACACTCCATTACTAGGTATGAAACGTGAAGGTCATTTGCAATTGCAAAAGTCAGTCCAATTTGCACAAACATACATTATTGTAGCTCTTTCACACAGTGAAGATTTTTCCCTCTTCACTTTGAAGGAAAAAGGATTTTCTAGAATGTTTTATATCATTTTCAAAAAATAAACAATACCACTCTAAAATCAAATTTAAAACAACCAGTGACTGCCAGTGCCTTTTGTTCTTGTCGTTAAAATGCAGCTTTAAACTGCATGTACTTATTTATATTGATTAAAGGATGAAGATAAGTGCTCATAAAATCACAATTTTTCGAGACTCTATCATCACTTTTACTGTCATTAGAAACGTTTTGTTACTTTATACAATTGATATTTATTGTGTTTTTGTTATTCTATTTGTGTATTTGCAGTCTAAGTTGACGTTTTTGTGCTATATCTTTAAATATGCACCATGAAGTTCATGCATCCACCTTTTTATTCTGGCCATTCAGGGTCACGTTCAGGTGACAAACAGTATCGGGTAGTGACACGCTTTGCTTCAAGCGTGTTCTTGAACATGCATCACATGACTGGTGTGAACGTAGCATAACAAGAGCCAACAAAACCAACATGAAATATTGTTGCTCTAACTATTAAAGTAAACCTAATATATTTTAATACTCATGTATTGCTCTATTTATGAAAGTTAATTTATCATGTGATCTTTTGTCATTTAAAGGATTTTTATTTTTACAAGTAGAAATCAATACTTGGCTTTAAACATGTTTGTGTTCAATTGTTTTCCAATTGTTAGTCAGCTTTTTTTACTTTTTGCTGCTTAGATAAAATCTCATGCGGAGATTATTATCAGGATATTTTTTTTCATGAAACTGTGGATTCAAATACAACTTGTGGACTTTTCTGTTACATGATATTTAAGTGCATGAAGTTTTAATATCTAGTATTTAAAAGAAGCTTTAAATGTGAAGGGATTTTCAAAATGTGCCTTGAAGAAACACAATAGACTAAAATGAAATGTTTTCTTTAAATTGACACATTTTCTCATTTAATTTGACATATTCTCCGTTCTTTTATGGAAGATGTAAGTAAAAAGGGTTAAATGTGTTTCATAAAGTATTTTATACCAGACAACTCATATTTTATACGGCTGTATTACTAAATCAATACATATATTCGAAGACAGAGGCTGGGGGGATTCATAAAGAAGACGACAGGATACTTCTATTGAGGAGCAGTCAGTCTCCGATGTGAGTTATGTTTGGTTGTACAGCTTGAGTGCTGTCAGGGGAAATAAATGAAGCTGTCTCAGATGGTTCTTCCAGTATAGATTGTAAAGTTAACGGTCAGATTTATTCAGGATAAACTTCTGAGATGCATCTCAAGCTGCTCTCACAGCTTCTTCTGTCTTTTAGCTGCTCATTAAGATAGGTGAATGGAAATCTCATATTTATGTCTTTATCAGATGTGAAATAAGTCATGTTAATGGCTTCGTCAATTTGTTAAGTGGATTTCAGTCATGCAGTATCATCACTGCTATGAGCAGCCTTCAAAATATGAGCTTATGTCTTTAGAGCATTTCCTTAGTTTAGGTGATTAAACTTGGGAAGTGAAGAAAATTAATATCTAAAGGGTGATTCACCGTGTCTCCCACTTGTTCTTGGAAAAAAAAAGAAACTGAATAAGAAATCAATAAATTAAACATATATTTTAACTATCCACCTTTTTATTGTGAAGAGATTAACACAAATTTGTATTTAACTAGGCTAGGTAAATTAAGCCAAATACCTGTGAGTTTCAGATTTAAAAGAGAGAAAAAAAAAAGAAGAAGTCATGAATGAGCACCTTCACACTGCTCCGACAAAAACATTCAAGTGAATACTTCCCATGAAAAGTCAATGTAAATGCATGTAAAAGAGTGTCTTTGGCTCCTGCATTGAAAACTCTTTAAGTTCACATCTTAGTATGCAAGTTTTGTAGTCAGTTTTCAGGCTCAGTGGTGAAAGTACATGGAATTCACAGATTGCAATTTGTACCCAGATGGAATTAGTTTTCTTATATACTGGAATCAATGGTTGTATATAGAGAACTGGACCGAGCGGGTGTGATGTCACCCATAGAAAATGCCTTACCTCTGGCTCCAGCTAATTTAAACCAATTCAGTCGCCATTTTTCTATGATACGTGCACTGCCATTTGGAGCCAGTCGACAGTGATTGGTCCGAGTCGGTCTGAGTCAGTGTTTCTATGGCAACTACTGTTTCCAATCCAGAGAGAGCTTGTTTGAAGTCCACATCCCTTCTGCTAAAAGCAGGCTCGGAAGTAGGGTCAAGGTGGCACCACATGCTTTTAGTGAGGCATCTGATTGGTCAGTTTATTACTTGGAAAAAAGAAAAAAAATATCTTAAAAAAAAATTAAGATTGGATAGAAGATGTGAAGATAAATCATCAGAGTACTGGTAATAATGGCTATACTGACGATAATAATGACAGAGTAAAAGCTGTTTATTTCTCAGTAGAAGTCTGAGATTTTGGCTTCTTGGAGTCAGCTGATATCTCCTATTTGGAACTCGACAGGGGGGAGGGTTCACTCAGTCCTATTGTCTATATACAGTCAATGATCAGAATAGAGCTGCGAAATAAAAAGCCTGGAGCAACACTCGGGAGATTTCTACAACTCTCACCAAGCTTCCTCCAGCTTTAGGTACATGCACTTGCATCTTTTAGAGATGGTCCAGTGTGTACATCATATTGTGTCCTGTGATTTAATTAGTGCCTTAAAAAACGAATACACTGCATAAAGAGGCCGGATATCAAGAGTTCTGGTGAAAACGAGGATCACTTTGGTTCTCTAGAAGGTTTCATTTTTAGATTTCAAACAAGTACACACTTAAAACAAAGAATAACATCCCAATCATGCCTTACTTAACACAGGTAATATCCTTATTGATATCAATGTAATTTTTCATACCCTCTTGTGCAAATCTTCTGACAGCCACTGATTTGTGGGCCTCCCTCTAGACAGATCCTCTTTCTGCCAATAAAAAAAGACTTGCTCCAATCCATCATTCTGTCCATTACTTGATTAACTCACTTTTGCATCTTTTTCTTCAATTTATTCAGAACTCCATAAATCTGGTAGTTCAGGGGCCCAACCTGCTTTTTTATTCTATTTTTTATCCCATTGTATTTTTGTATAATAAAGACTTGAAAATAAATAGGTTTCCCTTCTTTGACGTTTTGTTGTATGGCACATGGTTTCAATTTATAATAATCATGATCCTGCTT
>NC_050532.1:12140363-12144873 GCF_002922805.2 Oryzias melastigma | reverse complement strand
CCCAATGTTCAAGGAAAATCTATGAAGACTCTTGTTCATTCAACATGTTTTTTTATACATTTAGCCACTTATTCAGGAGGCTTTCTAAATTACTGAGTTTGGAGTCAACAGGTGTGATCTTGCAAGCATCCTGAAAGTAGAATTTCCTACATTTTCTTCTATGCTCCTGGGGTGTGTAGATAGCGTCAGTAAATGATGTCTTCATTTATTTGATGGTGTCTTTATACAAATTACCAACATGTAGCCATAAAACCTAAGTAACATAACATGGAGAGTGTTTGTAATGCCATCTTTAACAGCACTCCTTACTGTGAGGATAAATAGTTAGTAAATAAAGTTCATTTTTAAAGCACTTCCTCCCAGAGAGAATCACAAAGTGCGTAACTGCGTAGGTCAAAACAACATGAAAATGGATTAAAAAATAGGGGAAAAAACATTAAAGATTAAAAACAACATAAAATTACAAAATCTTGCCAATATGAAAACCAACATTTAGCTAAAAGCCTGTTGAAATAAAAAAGGTCTTCAGGTGCCTTTTAAAAGCCTCAGCTGAGTCAATGGAGCGTAGGGACTGAGGCAGAGTTACATGAGGTTTTTCTGCTGCTAAAGTTCATCAACTTTTTTTGTTATATGTGAATTGCATTGATTAAGAAATTATTTAAAACATGAATGACCAAAACTGAAAAACCCTCTCGATGACCCTGAGTCCATAGATTTCCACATTCTCCATTATGTTGGTTTTAATTATTAACAAACCCTGTTATGTTTTGGGGATTCTGCACTTAAAAACTGTCTCCAATATTTTGACAAATATCACAGACTCTTTCAGTATATACACCCAGCACCTTCAGATGTCTCTTTTCTGTGCTAATATTTTATATTTTCTCTTGGTTGCTGTTCAAGATCTTCAAAAGCGAAAGCTCATAATCCTCCTTTTTGATTCCACAGTTCTCTTTATCCTTCTGTAACACCTCGTCTCAGGCAAAAAGCGTAGAAAGATTTTCAGAATGGGCCTTGGTGTTTTTTAGAGTAGAGGAGTTTGGGAATGAAGAACACCCTTAAATTTGTGGTCTTGTCAGTCAGATCTAAAAGAACACATTACAGTATACTTTGTTAATTCAGTTTTTAAGTTGCAAGTTGCAACGGCTCCTCTTTAAAAAACAGTTTGGACATTGGTAAAGCTCCAAAGTCACCTACATTTGGAGCAATAGGGAGGAGTCATAGGGAAGGAATTCTGATTCGGTCACAGTCTCTCCAGAGTAAGTCGCAGTACCCAAAAAAAGCATAGAATTTAGTTGTTATTCTTCTGCTTTGCTGTCAATAGCAAATACTAATACATTCACATACAGTCCCATCTAGCAGTTTTTGCTATTTACTTAAAAAATAAAATTCACAATTAAGTTGCACTTTTGCAAACCATTTCAGGCAGTATTCTTTGCATTTTTCGGCTCACAGATTAAAAAGCCAGCGTTCTTATGTGGCTTGTTTAGTTTCTTTGAGCAATCCACTCTTGCTGAAATTGACAACACACAAAATACAAGTATTTTTGGGTTTGTTTTGAGTGACAATATGGACTGATCCAAGCTCGACATTAGCCAAATGCAGCTTTAATTGCAGTGATTGAATCACCTCTCTGTGTTCTAAAAGGCCAGACAGTCACAGTTGTTCCTGGCTGAGTTTCAACATTACGTTGGGTTTCGGTCGATCTATCTGACAGCAGAGAGAAACTATCAGCACAGCGCTTTTCCAACCATCATTTTCTCTCCAGAAGGATGAGAGATGGATATCAAGAGTGAGTGGAGTGGATTCCGCTCTCTGTCCAACCTAATCTCTGTCACCAGGAAGACAAGCGCAGTCACTACGCTTTACATGACATCCACTTGGTAAATTGGTGTTCTCCCACCTGTGTCGGACAGCTTGACTTCAGTCAGCATCCTCCACAGTGATACCACAAAAAAGCTCTTGCTGCTTGAAAAACAATTTGAAGCTGTAGCACTTTTAAAGCGGCATGAACTGCTACCCTGTTGTTCTGGCATAGTTCTGGAGCATGGGGTAGGTTCTCCTGACTATATGGTGAAAGACAGACTTCAGATTAAAAAAAAAATAATAAAAGGAAAATCAAAGGAACAATGAGTTTTCACCATTTTTGCTCCATTACACAAATGGGTAAATTAAAGAAATTTTTATGATACAAGTGCAAGCCATTTGATAATTAATAACAGAGAATTTAATAAATGCAGTTATATGACACCAAGTCTTTCATTTATTGGAATAGGGCTGTGAAAGAAAAAGCCTGGAGCAAGATTCATGAGATTTGGACTACTTAGAGTTTTGCAAGTCTCTTATAACTGTAGACAGCAGACAAGTGCTAGTAAACAGCAAAAAAAGGAAAATAAAATAAATAAATAAAAGAATCTCCTACCTGCTTGTTTAGTGTGAACATCATGAATATCATTGAAGAAAGCATGTCACATGGCTGGTTTGAATGTAGCATGAGAGTGATGAGGAGTGTTAAGCATGGGATTTATAGCAAACCAAAAGGATAAAAAAAGGAAACTTTATGTCATTTATCCATCCATCCATCCATTTTCTTGACCGCTTTGTCCCTTTCGGGGTCGCGGGGTGCTGGAGCCTATCCCGGCTACTGAAGGGCGAAGGCGGGGTACACCCTGGACAGGTCACCAGTCTGTCGCAGGGCCTCAATCACACACCCATCCACTCTCACATTCACACCTAGGGGCAATTTAGAGTCACCAATTAACCTATGAAGCATGTTTTTGGATGGTGGGAGGAAGCCGGAGTCCCCGGTGAAAACCCACGCATGCACGGGGAGAACATGCAAACTCCACACAGAAAGGTCCCAGCCGGGAGTCGAACCGGGGCCTTCTCGCTGTGAGGCGAGAGCGCTAACCACTTGCGCCACCGTGCAGCCCTATGTCATTTATATATTTTTAAAATAAAATATTGATTGATTTGCATGTGGGAAATTTGGACCTAAAACTAAACAATTCTGTGGAACCAGACAGAATACAAGATACAAAGTCATTTTAGGTATGAAACAAGGGTAAGAAAGGTTTATAGAGAAACAATTTACAAACAAGAACCAGTTGAGGTGATTAAGAACTTAAAATAATTAATGTTAGAAACAAAAAGCTTGAATAAACCAAATAAAAGGTCAAAAATCAAAATCAAATAACATACGTTTTTTTTTTCTTTCTGCTTGTTTTCATTTATTAACTGTCAGAATTTTATGTTGTATTTGGTGTTATGTATTGTTTTGATGTTATCATATAAAATACATTTATTTTAAAAATCTATATAATAAACTCAGCACATCCTAACAAGGCTAGTATCATATGCCTGTTAATTCTCGAATTAACCATGAAAAATAAATATATCCGTACATATGTAATATTAACATTATGTATATTTGTCTTACCTTTGTGTAAACTGCAACTGTAAACAATGAAATTTTGATTTTCAATAGGTTACATCACAGTGGATTTGGCCATGTCTATTTACATCTATGCTTTCATCTCAGAAGGTCAGATAAACTACTATTACATTAGTCAGGAAAAAAGCAAAAAAAAGTTGTGTGTTGTAAGTAAGTTCTCTGATCTGTGAATATCTTCCTTCCTTTTGGTCATTCTTATATCACAAAAGACAGCAAACGGGCCCGTGCTGTCTTCTTTGCTGAGACAATTTCCAAAAGTAATGCTTTGAATTTTCAATAATCCCATGGGATAAATACAGAGCAGTATTGGGAAAGTGGCCCGCTCATTTTCACTGTTAAGGCAGCACTTTTCTCTGACATTACTTGGCACTTGGTTAAGCCATTGCATCGTCCAGCAAATGTTTTTTGGCAAAGCGTGCACCCTCAGTGTTTTCTGCCAAATATGCTTGGCCAATTCAAGTTGCTCATTAACCAGTTCAGAATTCTTTATTGTTTTCCCCAAAAACTGGGTTGTTTTATTTAAGGAGCAATATCTTCTAAAAATAATCCAGTCACCTTTTCTGATCGGATTATTTTAATTAGAACCCATTTAATGCTGATGTTGTTATTTTCATGAGCTGTTATATATTTTTGATTAAAACATTAATAAAGCTAGTAAGATCTAGAAATGATAGAATGACCAAAAGTATATGATCACATGTTTGAAAGGTTATATTGTATGATTATATAGATACTCAAGAGATTCTCTTTAAATAAATAAAGGTGAATTGTTGTTTTTACCTTTTTGAAAATGTTCCTCTTCACATTCTATCAGAGGGCCATTTAAACTAAAGGGCTGTTGAGTTTGTATGTTCCTGACCAGTGAATTATTACTGATGGGGAGGTAATAGGCTTTTCTGCACATTACTGACTGTTGTCATTTATCAAATTAATCTTTTTTTCATTTTGCAAAATCATCTTTCATCCATGTAATCAATATTGTTCCATGTCCACGAAAATCTAAAAACTTTAGCCAGTTTGAGCTGGTTGATCTGTTGTTAGAAATGACTAAACAAC
>NC_050532.1:12134454-12139577 GCF_002922805.2 Oryzias melastigma | reverse complement strand
AATGTCTAATATGAGACTGGACAGGGTTGATTTATTTAAATAAAATAAAAATAAATAAGTAACTGGTTTGGGAAAAGACTTAAAATTGAAATGCCATCACACATTAATGTCCAATATTTCAAAACGTCAGATTCAAATATTATTTACCCAAATATTGCACAACAAAAAAATCACAATGTGATGGCAAATTATATACTGACAGACTTTCAGCCTTTCATTGTGGAGAGACCAAATTTGTCAAACTTGTCTCTCTCTAAAATAAAAAAAGAAAAAAAAACTGCTATGACACAGTTTTGGAATGTATAATTGGGTTTTATTTGCTAAGATGTGTTTGCATAAATGGGAGTGCTGTATGAAAAACGTTGCTACACTCAAAGATGACTGACAATTGTTTTTGAAAATGATAAAAATGTTTAATTCATGACACCCACTCTTTGACTGCATTGTTTGTTAGATGTGTGTATCAGAAATACATAATCTCTATAAGTCCTGCAGCAGAACATGATACAAGATGTCTTAAATAATCGCCAATAAAATTATGCAAACTGAGAAGCAGTGTGATGATAAAATAATATAGGCTGTTTCTAGTAAATAGTTATATATTCTGTATCACTTTGTCACAAAAATGACAACTTTATTTTGAAGCTAGGGGTTAGTTATTTAATGCTGTTCTTTTGAGAAAGAATGTAAATACATGAATTTTCTTAAAATGATTCCTTTAAATGTATATAGCAAAGTGACTAGAAAATTCAACAAAGACTCAGCCAACTCAAACAATAGAAGGAGTTCATGCAAATCACTTTTGATCATAATTGAGTGTAGAAAGCCTTCTTTTCCAAGATTTTCTTGGCATTACCCAGATGAGCCCACTGTTTCAGACCAAGTGGAAAATTGCTTTTCTGCTGGATACCCTTGACAAGACCAGATATTCAATTACTATTTTCACTCTTTCTTTCTTTCTTTCTTTCCGATAAAGGAGATTTTAACCAACTTGGAAGAGCATATACCCTCTAAACCTAACATGCTCATGAAAATAAAGTAGATAACAACAGAGATGGCAACGATCATGAGGTTTGGTTTTTTTGGTGCTTCACATGAATTGAATTTATGCAGGTATTTTGCTTTTAAAGCGTAGCTGTTATTACAATCTGAGCTCAACTGAAAAGCATTTTATGACAGTATTTTAAACAACATCTTTATTTGTATTGCAAGAGAGTGACATTTTTCCATCTACCTTGAAGCAATGTATATTTTTACATGCAGAGTGGAATGGGGATGTTAGATTTTTTTTTCTTAAAAAAGCAAGAAAGCATTCTTGACAGGTAATCTTTTCTTGGGTTTTAAAAACTGACATGTTCATTTCTTAACGTGGTTGAAGATACATTTAGTCGTATTTGTATTTATTTATTATTTTACCTTATAGTTAAATAATCCACTTTTTAATTATCTTCACAAAAGGAAAATGATAGAAGGCCCTAAGAGAGACAATGCATAAATTATCACACAAATGTACAAAAACCCTGCCATGTGCTTACATATATACAACTAAGTCATCTACAAAGAGTAGGACAGTAATGCACAAACACTACTATATGCTCACACACAGACAATGAGTTCAGTGACATTCCAAACTTGTCTTGAAACTAAAACTGATTGTTACAGTTCAATCAATCAATCAATCAATAAATCAATCATGTCATAGTACAATGATGTACGTGCCAAAAATTGGCATACTTTAGATTAAACATTTGATTAAAAATGACATGTTTATTAGGGGTGGATGTATCGATCTAAGTATCGATTGAATTGATACTGAGGTGAAGTTTTAGTACCTTCATGATTGGTTTGATACTTTTGTTTCAGTTTTTCTTTAACGTAATTCATTATAATAAATAGTTTGAGTATACTTATAGATTGCATGCAGTGTTGCCAGATTTGGGAAAAAAACAGCCCAAATTGAGTAAAAACGTGCTCAACACTTTGCCCCCCCTCTTTTTAACAGAGAGTCATTAAAGAGCCACATATTTGTATGCAATGGTTTGATCTTTTTTTGTATCGTCTATATTTGTTACAGTATTTCTTTTTTTTTTTTTTTCTCACAAGTGACTTTGATATTATATTCCTGCTTTCATTTTATTTAATATACATTTGTGGTGCTGTTATAGTCATATTTTTACTTTTTTTTTTTAATTCTCCACTACCGTTACTATTACTGTTTTCTTCTCATTATAATGGTATTATGCTATTGTTAACATACATGTTCTAAATTTGATGCAGTTTCACTACAGATTGCTGTAATTGTGATGCGGGCACGAACGAGAAACCCAGGTGCAGGAAGGATCAAATAGCAAGCCGTAATGGAGTATTCAAACTAGCTTTTAATAACCAAAGCACAGGGACGTAAAGACATTAAACAGAAGGAATCATTACAATATATACACACATGGACTGAGTGGTTGATTGAAACCACCTGTAGAGGAGCCGCTGGCCACAAGGGGAGGAGGGAACCCATGACAGTAATCAGCTAAACAAATACATTTTTATGTGCTGAAAGTCTCTGTCCTGTGTTTTATTATACACTTAATTGGCAATATATTGTGTATTTCTGAAATTATTCTGTTATACAACAAATTGGTGACACTAGCCCTGTAATTACTTGGTATCAGATCGATACCCAAATTCTTAGTATTGCCCACTCCTAATGTTTTTGTTGGGCATTTATGCTTAACTTATTAAAGGTTAAAATGCAGAAAATATGATAAAAAATTGTCTCTATCTGACAAAACCGTCAGATAATTATTTGCTGAACTTCTACATTTGGTGTACCATAATTTGGCACAAAGATAATGAAAACATTAAATCTATTGTCTCAGAGAAGTTAAATATCATATGAGACCAATATAACAGAATGTTTTCTGCACAAATGTCTACTGCAAACTGTTAGTTTCTAATTCGTGTTTGTTCCTCTTTTGCATGAATTGCTGCATCAACGCGTTGTGTCATGATGGTGATCAGTCTGTGGCGCTGCATAAGTGTAATGGCGTGGAAGATCAGGTTGATTTGATGGCTGCCTACAGGTCATCTGCATTGTTGGCGCTGAAATCGCTCATCTTCATCTTGTCAACAATTGGTAGATTTTCCATCAGGTTTAGGTCAATTGAGTTTATAAGCACAGAAACACCGTGGCCATTCCACTACCTTGGTACACAGTGCTGAAAAAATAAAACAAGATCTCTAAAAAGTTTTTCAGTATAAAGGACAGCATGAAGTGCTATAGATTTTTTTTCCTTTTTCCTTTTTTTTTGAAGATGCTTCATTGACTGTGAATTTCTTAAAATACTGGACCAACACAAGCAGATGATATTGACTGAAACTTCCCGCTAGACCCCACAAAGTCAGGTTGGATTGCTACTGTTGTAAGACGCGTAAGTGAAACAGAGGCTTCACAACCTGTGTATCACAACATCAGAAAAAAGTTTAGAGAGCGGCAAAATGAATCACAACCTGTTTCAGTTCAGAGGTAATGTGATGACCTCACCGTTTGCAGATGCTACCTCAAACCTAAGTAAAGAAACAGACTGGTTTGCTCTATTTATTGAAAAAGAAGTCAATACATACAGCCGAATGACTTAAAATTCTGTTAAACTCTGTTAGCTCAGCCCGAGCTACTTCAGCAGCTTTGGCATCTGTTCTCTTGTCCCATGTTTATTTTATAAGATAGCAATTGGCAACCTTGAGCTGGAACGCCTTCAGTAAGAGATGACATGTCAGGGATGGTATTTGCGGTAGCTTGTTAGGGGCTTTTGTCTCCTAGGTGTGTGGTGCTGAAAGAGTAAAAAAAAAAGGAAAACTGGATTTATCTGTACACAAATGTGCTTCCTTTGAAAGTCTAGAGCCATTCATTTTTTTTATTTTTATTTTTTCTAAACAAGGTCAGAGCCGCATCACCCCGGATGTTCTACTTCCTCCTTACTGCAAATACAAAGGCCCATTTGAGCATTTGCTCAATAAGTCAGAAGTGCCCAAAAAATATCTTACTTTCTTCTGAACATTTCTACGCAGTTATACATTCATAAATGCTAACAGTTTGACCTGGAGCTCCATCATTTACGAGAAGGGGTATTCATCACAAACCAACAGTGATTAAGGTTAAGGCTAAGAGCTATTTATTGTCCTTAATTTCTTTAGATTTAAACAATAAAAAACAAGAATTTATATTTCTCTAACCATATATATACACATACATTTGGTAAAAGTATTTTATGCCCATCTCTATTACAATATTGACTTATTAATTTATTTTTTTTTACCTTTAATCATGTACACTGTCCAAGTGTTTGACATCAGTTTGGATCGTTCAATACTTTGCTCTTAAATCCTACCTTTAATTTTTTGCAGTAGATTTTTACCATTAAACTGAAAAAAAAAACAAGTAAATGTGTGCAAATATTAAATATGACACATTTGATACGAAGGTATGATCATTAAAAAAAATACATTGAACAAAGACCAGGACGTCATTACTTTGAAAGTGTGGATAATCACTGTTGCACTTCTTGAGTGAAATGAAAGCGGATGTAAGGGGGTGGACTGGAAGAAATGAGGATGAATCAACACTTATCTGGTGCTGTAGTAGGCACGGCAGAACAAAAACAAAATCGTCACTGAGGGATGTTCTCTTTGTCCAAGAGAGACAGTGCACCACACTATAAGACTTCTTTTATTTGGGCACTTGAAGCACACTGGTTCAATTTTTTGAATCTTACCACCTAATATAGAGGAATTTTCATTTAATAATTGCTTAGATTTAGAAGCTACTGAATTCAAATGGTAAACTAAACTGCTTAATTATTATTTTTTTTAATCTGACCCGAGACAGGGGGATAATATTCAAAATGGCAGAGGAGAATTGGAGAAAAGTTACATTGTGGTGCCCTTTGCTATTATAACATACATATATATAAAACACCTTGAATAATCATATCCATGTTTTTACTTCTTCTGAGTTCTGTTCTATTCCCACTCTCTCTCATTATGTCAAAAAAGTGAAAATTTCACTTCCACTCTACTGCTGTGAGAGCTTTTAACATTTAACGTTCTAATGTTTTTTTTTTTTTTTTACA
>NC_050532.1:12130586-12134258 GCF_002922805.2 Oryzias melastigma | reverse complement strand
AGTAACTGTGTTCAATAAGGCCTGGTTCTTGGATTTTTTAAGAACACTTATAGAAATCTTTTTAGGGAAAAAGTCATTCCTAACAGTGTAGATCAAAATATCTACCATGTGGAGAGAGCCATACCAAATATTAGTGTGGTGGTTTTAGTGCCAATGCCTTCCATTGCAAGGGCTGGGGGTTTGCGTCCTGGCTAGGGAGATGTGTTATTATACTAATTTTTTTTTTTTTTTTTTTTTGCATGAGGTCCACTGAGGGAAACAGGCAAACTATGGTCTGGTCCGCCAAACTGTGATAAATTGTATTAATTGATAACCCTTACTAATGTATGATTTTCCCTGCAATTCTGGTGTTGGAGATGGTGCACTATAAAGACACTGACCTTTCTTTGCATGCAGAAAGTGCATTACTGTCATTTTGGAAGATTTCATTGTTAATCTGGTGTCTGTTTTTTGAGTTGTTTTTTGAGTTGGACGTCATTCTTCCAATCATTCCAACACCTCACGAATGCAGCATTTTTTCCAAATTTGTATGCATTTTTCTATGAGGGACAGCAACCCGTTGGTGCAATCAGCACTGAAATGAGGGGAAAAACGTCACAATAAAAAAAAAAAAAATCAAAAATGTACTCCTTTAAAATACACATATTAAATTCCAATCAAAACAAAAGCATGATTTTGTCCATATTTAGTTTTTTTCTCATGAGGTGGATCTCTAAAACACTCCAGGTTGATCCTAGTTCAAACCTTCTAAAGTTTTCCACTCCAGTTCTTAGAAAACATAAACATCAAAATATTTAGCATTTCCTTCATCCCTTAAAATGTATCTTGTTTGTCATGTTTATCTGGCCAAACCAATATCTGTGTTGGCCTTCATGGGGACTTCTGGCAGGATGCTTAGAAATAGTGATGGCATGAGAGAAGAAATAAAATAGTCTTGTATTTAACTCTATAATAAAAATACTAATAAACCTAAATTTACAAGAACCCAAAAATCATAATTAGTATAAAATAATTTCAAAAAAGATTGTGCATATTGTGTTTATTCTGACGAATGAACCAAAACAAGGGAGTGAGACATTGCTGGGGATCAAACACATTCTGCTCAATCATTACAGGTATTTTGTCCACCTGCCACATTTAATTTGACAGGTAAGTACCATCTGTTCTTAGCTTTTTTTCCATCTGTCCTCCAATTGTATTGATTTAAAAAAAAAAAAACACCCAGAATATATATATATATATATGAACAGGATATTTAAATAACTTTTAAAAAATATAGCTTTGCTTTGAAGCCAAGGATGCATAAACTAATTTCTGTTTGTTTTTCTGTTTGCATGGTCTGTATTTCTGCACTGTGGCTTACCAAAAAAAGCCCACTACTGCAGCAAATACCAAATTACTCCATGCCTCATGCTCAAAGTGGCAACGCATAGCATGCTTTGCCAATTAGTGTGTTCTCTGTGTCACTTCTTCTTTTTGAGGTTGTGTTGCTTTCATGAAAAAGTTAGCTTCAAGCATATGATCATGCAGAGTTTACGGTAAAGCATCCCAAGCAGTTCATTAACTTTTTGCATCTTTGTCTGCCTATTTTTGTGTTGTAGTGCATCAGTCATGTGTTTGCTTCCAGACTGTTTCAGCAGCTGAAATTTGTATGTGTTTCTAATTTCCTTTCCGCCTCTACCTGACATCATGAAATACCATCTTCTGTCTGCGGCTGTTACTTGACATTTAGACCCACTGAAGATTGGAATGTGTGGACGTGAATCCGCTTTTGTTATTGGGAGGCGGGTAATGAAAGAAGAGCTCGATCCAAACTTCCCTTTGCACACATGCACACAAAAACAAGGAGGTTTTGTCAAAAATCCTGGTAAAAAAAAATGTTGCGTTTCCAGCTTATTGCAACAAACTCTCAATCTTTTAAAACCAATGTTACACAACCGGCAGTGTTTTTGCAACAATCCAACCACCTAATGTTTTCATTACACCCAATGAACTGTTTTTCATCTGAGCAGACTGTCTAAAAGAAGTTCCAGAGAATGTGTGGACTTTAGAGGCAGAGGTCAGTTTTTGATCAGGACCTTTGTAGAAAATAGCACTTAATTCAGGTGCCTCAGAAAAATATTTTACTTTCTTTTTACTCTTTGGTTTCTCCTTTTTTGCCTTGAAATCAGTAGGTTTGTTGCTACTTTCTGAAACACAAGCATCCATATTTAGACGAGATGAAAAGTTTTACCCTGCCTCCTCCCTGATGACATCCAGAGCAGACATGCCCCCCAGAAACGGATGATGCTTCCCGAACGTTTATGCTAAATGCTCCATCTATGCTCACTAAAAGAAACCCAGAGAGAGTTAAATCCCTTTTGCTTTTTATGTGCTCACCCTGCAACAGTCAAATGTGATCAAATGTCAAGTTCTGGTCTTTGTTTATTTGAACAAACTGTGTAGGCTTTATAAATATTCATCACCAAGATCTATACAATCATGTCTTTTTTTGTTATTATCTGGTCTGCTGAAGCAAGAAGTAAATTATTCTAATGGAACTCACAGTTCCCTGGAATAAAAACTGTGATGATGAAGAAGATGAATTCAACATCTGGCCTGTAAGTTGTGGAAAAAGTAGTAGCAGTAGTTAACATGAAAGCATTTCCAACTGACTCTTTGCTACTGAGCGCCTAAAAGGACCCTGATTTTTATTTTATTTTTTATTTTTTTTTTTTTTTATTAAACATGCAGAAGAAAGAAAAAAAAGCAAAACTAAACTGGTCACAGTTATTTAAGGTAAAAATTAAAAAAAAAGAGTCCTTCACCTCACAGAGGGTTCACCGTTGGCACTTTGAAGTTTCTTTTTCCTGTAATTGCCAGGTTGCACCATTTTCTTTTGGGGGTAACAGGAGATGTGAAAATTAATGTGTGTTAGTTTGTAGTAAGACTAGAGCAGAGAGTCAGCCAGGCAGCGATAATCCTGCACTGGTGTGAATGAAGATACACACATCCACAGTGTATTCTCCCACAGACCCACAGAAGATAATAAGGGCTCGGCACACACACACACACAGAAATCGCAGAATAGAAGATGGGACCGCAGTTTTCATCACCTGTCCCTTCAGGGTTCTTAAACCTCCTATAATACAAAGGTTTGATGGCAGAATTCATGCTGAAATTTTTTCTTTTATCAACTCTTCGCTCATTTGAAGGTTCATTCCAATTTCTCTCAAAAAATGTCTCGGCACTTTTACAAAGGATGTTTCCTCTTTGAGGAAATTAATTTGCCAATGTGGTTTTGGCTGACAGTCACAGTCCACAGGGAAAGCAAAGGCATGATCCAACATGGTCATAAATTCTGACAGATCCAAACATCCCTGCATATATTACAATGTGAGAGCAGTGGTTTTAATCAGGGATGTGACTGAGAGAACACTAAATTAAGGACAACACAGAGGCGACACAACACAGATAAAAAGACCTGTGATCCATTTTGGTTAGAATCGAACCAGTTTTCTTTGAGTGACTGAAATTTTAATTGCAGTGTTGTTTGTTTTTCTTGCCTATTTTTAGCATATTTATAAAGATAATTAGAATATTCCAATTCCCTAACACCAGTACTTTTTTTATAGTTTAGTAAATTATTTTCATAATTGTAAAGCCACACCCCCCTTTTTAAAATACATATTT
>NC_050532.1:12114461-12130333 GCF_002922805.2 Oryzias melastigma | reverse complement strand
TTTAAATATTGTAAAACATAACTATCGTTTAACAAAATAAAAAAAAACCTACTCATAAATTTCTGTTTGTTATCCATGTGAGAACCTTCAGAACCACAAGTGACACCACCCTCATGCCAAAGCTTAAGACCCTTTTTTGGACAAGAACTTTCAGAAGAGCCCTTGAAACTCATTAGTAAAACACAGAACGAAGTTTCAAAACTATAATAACTATAGTGGGGATGACAAAAAAAAAATGTGTTGCGTGTTTGGATGAACGTTGCTCCTCATGCTAGTCATTCATTATAATGTTCATCCATGCTGCCATGAAAACCATGCCCACCCAGGCTATATAAGTTACGGAAACAGTTGCAATTTCCCGAGCTGCACTTACTTTCTCGTGAGCAATAAAAAGAGCCCTGACCACCCACACTGCTGCTGTATAATACAATGCACATCCTTGGAGCTGAAAGATGCAGAAGTTGAGAGTCAGAAGCAAAAAGAAAGAGTGTCAATATTTGAGATCTGATTACATTTCTTTGTGTTTAAAAATGGGTGGCAACAGTTCTGGTGACAGGATATGGGCAATTTTTAGAGCTTCGAGTTCCTCAAGTTTGCTGTAATACTCACGTTGCAGTCGTTTGAGTTAGGACAGCATCGAGGTCATCTTTGTTGCTAAGCAACATCATTAAAGGAAAAGTAACACAAATCCACAAAACATCTAAATAGTTCAGTATATTTTTCAAAAAGCTTCAAATTGATAAATATTTTAATCTGAAGGTCCCAAAAGGTCACACAGTTTAAAACAGGGGACCTCACCCAAAAACTGTGTGGGTTTCATCATGCTCAAATCTGAATATTTGCAATCCAATCAATTCTCCAGATTTCTAAAAGCATGCAGCACTTATTTTTACACGATGTCCCTTTACAAAAACAAACCTGCAGGCGGCTGTATATACATGCATGTATGTAGTTCTCCTCCTACACTCTGCCCTCAAAAGTGTCAATGAGACTTGAATAGGCAAACATTCATAAGCAGCTTTGGTCAGATAATAGGGATTTAGCTCAAACAGTTCACAGCAGTTTGTGTGTGAGCAATAATTATTTAGCAAACAGTTTCATCTGGAATTTCAGAAAAGAGAAAAATACACTTTTAATATTATTTTTTGCATTTTGAATCACGATCCACAGAGAAATAGATGTGAGTTTCCCTATTTAGTGTCCTTCAATACTGTGGTGACAGTGGACGACCGGAGGGGGGGGAGGCGGCGAAAGCGCCTCATCTTTAGCTGCAGGGGGCAGAGCGATCAGAGCGCTTTCAGGCCAAACACGCAGCTTCAGGCACAGATGCTGTTAACAGTGTGACTTCAGAAGCATTACATTAAAACAGTATTGCTTTATGTTGTTGCCGTCAAAGAAACAACGTTAACATATGCAACAGCATGTTTCCATTCATGCACATCTGCTCTTTCCAGCACGTGGTGCAATGTCCCTCCTTTAGATTCACAGCTTTGAGCCTCTGAGGTCATAAATTGCGTTATAATATACTTAGACTGTAGAATACTTACTAGAGTTTTATAAATGAGAGCCCTGGTTTGGTCACAGTCCAGCTGGGTCAGAGAGGAACATCTCTGCCAAACCTCTATGGGAATTCACTTTAGTGAGGAAGCTACTTTTACTGAAGAGCTGTTAAAAGTTCAAACAAAGTTTATTTACCTTTCTAATCAATTACCATTTTTATTCATGTCTTAGAGAAAATGTGCAAATATGTACAGGGCACACAGGTAGCACGCATAAAATATCAAAGTTGTAGAAATCTCTGTGAGCCTGTAGGGCCAAAGTGTTCATGCACACGTTCTTCTACGGGCACAATTGTAGGTTGTAGCTAAATATGAAGACACATACACAGTGGCTGCATCACTTCCAATGAAAAGTCTATGTAAAAGCTTGTCAATCCGAATTGCGGACAGAATTGTTGCGTTCACGCGCCGCTGGAATTATATGACACCAAGATGTACGTTTGTAGGAACAGAGCCATAAATGGAAAGGTCTGGAGCAAGAATTGTGGGACTTGCACCACTTTTACATTTTACATCAAGCCTCATCCATCCCACTGAAGGTGGAGTACATGTGCTAGTGAACAATTAAAAAACAAAAGAGGAAGAGTCCCCTACCTGCTAGTCAAGGTGGTCTCGGTTCGTTCCCAATCAGACTGATCTATGGTTTGCTCTGAGACTTCTCAGTCTGAATACGATCTGCTCCAGAGGCAAAATAAGTGGACCAAAAACAACATGTAGCCGGTTATTGGCAGACAAACATGTAGCAGTGATGCAACAGCAATTCATTAAAAAGTGGCTGGATGAATCCAGACTCATTAAAAACAACTTTTAATGTGATACAACTGCTTCTCACACTGTTTTTCCGACAATCTATATGTCACAAACACTTATTAGCGTACCTGATAGCCGTAGCATCCTCAGTAACCGCTATGCAGCTTCTGTACAAAAGAAGCAGTAAAAACTGTTGAACCTGGCCTTCGTGCTGACGTTCTAAATTGATCAGTGAAATAAAAAGTTTGAATAAGCAAACTATTTTGATGAGCATTTGCAAAGTGCAGCACCTCCATCTTTCTCTTTTTGTTTTGACCGACTCCCATGACTGCTGGCCAATGACAGAAGAGACCTTTAGTCAGGTGGTTTTGTTTACAAGTTTTAGTCCGGAACAGAAATCTCCAGTAGATCCCTGTCTGAATACAGACCAAACACAAGGTTTAGGACTCAATCCAAAACAAATTAAACAGACTAAGATTAGAACAAATCATTTATCCAGTGAATACATCTTTAGAGCAAACCGAAGTTTAGTCCGATTGGAAACAAACAGAGACAACCTGGAAATTTGGGTCTGGGAGTGGTTCCTGGTCCCGGACCAGAATTCACTTGCGCATATTCAGACTGAAACTTTGTTACTATTTTACAAACTTAACAATGATGTCATCTGCAAATTTCCTCCTGAGTCTAGTCTGAGCACGGGAATTAAAACAACGCCACTGAGCATTGTCTTGACAAAAACCATCACATCAGCACAGCTATCACGGTGTGATCAAAAATCCTCACAGGGACCGGTAATAAAAATGTGCTCTGCATACTTTATGATATCATAATGGTTTCCGCTTGAGCTGAAAAAGCTTATTTATCATACATCACCAAAAACAAAAAAACAAAGAGAGATTCAAATGAACAAAGCAAACAAATGACCTCCTCACCAGACATTATCTGTGCCTCCATTATTTGACAGCATGTGATCTAAATGAAAGTGGACAGAGAAAATGATTTTGGTGCAAATTTTTCACGAGACAGCCCGTGTTTACAGATCAGAGCAGACAGAGCAGGCAGAGGTAGAGGATAAGAAGGGCTCCCCTCGTATTAGAATCGAAACCATGCTGGATAGAAAGCCATTTGATCCCATCAGTAAACAGAGAAAATTGTGGTAAAAAAAAAAATCCACTTTGTGAAGCAAATACATTTTTTTTATTTAACACATATTTTTATAACATTTAAACTGCAATTTGTTAGAAGAAAATCAAACATTTGAAAAACAAACTTCTTTTTTTAAAATGTATCAATATTTTTTATATTAAAATGCCTGAAACATAATCATATGAAGATAAAATTAATGTCAATTTATATAAAAAAGTCCAATTTAAATCCTCCAAAGGCATATAAGGTAAATTATCTTTGGATGAAAGTTAGATTTGATTGTGGAAATAATAATAAGTAGCAAACACTGCTGTCTACCGACAGGTGTTTGCCCAAAAGCCAAAGATGAGAAGATAAATCTTCTCTGAATGTCCTCAAACTCAGATCTGTTCCTGTTTCAAAAGAGAACAGAAAATGTAATCATTTTTTTTATATACAAAAAAATGCTGATATATATATAAATATATATATTAGCTCTTGATTAAAGAGCTTCAACAGCCTTGTTTCACTTCTGCAAACCTAATCATGAGATCCATCAGAATCCATTTTTAGCCTTTAGTTATGCAAATTACAATGCATCTTTTAATTTCAAAATATTTATCCCAGCACGACACCTTTCTTTTTTAAGAACAAAGATTTAAATCAGATCCAAGTTGGCATTTCATTATCACAGTTAGCAAAGTAATTAATAGGGGAGATTTATTATGAGGGATAAAATAAGAAACAGACATTAAAGCAAAAAAACAATCAAGCTCTGCTTGAAAAGTGTGATGGTAGTATTTAGGAGAAATTCTAATATTCACTTTTTTTTGCTCAATGAGAGACTTAAGGGAACAAATCTGATCTGTGGCAGAGTCTGCTCCAAAAGCAATTGGATTTTGGCAAAAACCTCAGGGACCTGAAGCCAGCATGAAGACAGGTATTTGAGCCAAAGACCAAATTTAGAAAGAAGGTACACCAGGTGAAGCTAAAGCTTCCATTTGTTTGCTTTTTTTGATTTAGACTTAAGCAATGCTTATTTCTTCTGCATTATAAAAACATAGCCTTTTTCTTTAAACTGCTATCCCAATTTAATCCTATGGTATTGTCTGTTAATAAATGATGTAAGCCAAAGATTCTTTCATGCTTCCATCCATTCTCCAAATCACTCTGTGTGTGTTTAATATCAGTGTGTATCATTGCTGTTGATCAGATACGTGTCAAACACTGCTGAGTGACTGCTATTCAAAGAGGGATTTATCACCTCTAAGCTCAATCGGACACCAATCTGTTCTTATAAGCCAGTTAACCTGCACATACGTAATTGTGTGTGTTGGATTATTTTTCCTTATCCTCCATGTGATTCAACTTTTTAAATTATACTTTACCAGCAGTAAAGAGAAACCAAACTCACTGCAATTGGGGTAGTATGTTAAAATGGTTACAATCTTTAGGAAAAAAAGTCTGTTTCTGCTATTTCAGAATAAAGTCACTTGCAATGCTTGCTGTTTTATATAACACAATCTTTTTCTGAAATACCAGGATGCATGAAAAAAGCTGCAAAACAGCTTTTGGTGCATCAAAGAGCTGTAACATGCAAGCGGAAGGCAGACTAATGAGGGCAGAGGCTTACAGGGTTTTCTAACTCCATAAGGCAGAGAGACGCGGTTTCTATAAAACCTCCCACACACGTGCACTTGTACTTACTAGAAATTGGCAGCCAATATTTACAAGATAATGTTTTGTAATAGGCTGAATTTTGGAGAAATTAGTTCGTAGAGGAAGGGTGCCAGAGCTGTGAGATGAATGTGGACTTATTTTTGCTGTAACAGGAAGTGATAAAAATGCTTAGAACACCGTTTGTTACCTTCCACTGCCAATATGATGTTCAAATTGCTTGGAGAGCTCCTGTGTGTGGGCACTTAAGCAGTTAATTGATAGAGTTCTAGCTTCATAACTGCATTTATTTTATGATTTAATAGAGGTTGAAATGTAATGTTTTCATTATGGCCAAATACAAAGGGAATCTTGATAATTAGAAACTTCCTTTAAAGTTTTTTCTTTTACTAAATCCGGTTTAAAAAGTTAAACTGATGCATACTTTATATTTATTCCATGCATTTATTTCTTTTAAGTCAAATAACCAAAGCAACTGATTTTCCAAAATTTTGCGTCCAAATAACTTTAGACTTCAAAAAGGAAGATCATATTTTTAATACAGAGAAGTTGGATGATTAAAAAATGTGTCTCTGCCGTAATTCAATTTTAGATTGAGAATCCCATCACAGAAATTGCAGCAATTCAGGAGTCAGTCAGTCCACAGCAGTCTGTAGATTTCTGTAATAACAGTCTTCATCTCCTTTTCTCTGTTTCCTTGCATCTTTCTCCTCGCATCACCGCATCTAGTCTCTATGGAGTTCAGATTATGTAAATTAACCAGCCAAACTTTTAAACAATCCATCCATATATCATCTGGGTACAATTAGGAATGTGGGCTTTAGGCAGTTTGAGCTGGGGTCAAGTTCCGCAACACGACGTCCTCTGAATTGTTCTAGTAGTTAGCTATATTGGTCTTATACCTTCTGGAACATGGTGGATCAAAACCAGCAAACGGTGCATCTCCTCAAACCACCTCTGACGTTTCTCTGCTCTACAAATTGCTTGAAATGAGAAGTCTTGGTTGCGTCTGTGTGTGGTGGCTCCCATAATATTGACTCCTGCAACAGTCCTGTACATCTCTCAAAAAGTCTTAAATAGTCTCTAGATTAAAATCCTTGCTACTTCAGGACATTTTTCCAACATTTTCTTCAAAACTTTCTTCAAATGACTTTTTGTGCCTCCTATCAGGATGTCAGTGATTGTCTTTTGGACAACTTTCAGCTCCACAATTTTGTGACCTACTGGCCATGAAAAACAGACTATTAAAGGCTTTTAGAAAGCTTGAGAATGGGAAAATAACAATCAAGACTGTTTGGAATGATTTGGATTAGAATATTTATTTAATTAGATGATTTTTTTGTGCTTTGAGACAAACTTAGTCTGGAATTTCCGCTTTGTAAACAAATTGAATCTAACTCTTATTTACAATTACTTTTTAGAATTAAACTTTCTTTTCAGGATTGCCTAAAGTTCTTCAGCAATATGGTAAAAAAAAATAACACTTGATAAATATTGTGCTAGCTTATCATTATGTTTTTTTGTTCGTTTGTTTGCTTCTAATTTTTTAAATGATTGAAAAGAACATTTATCACAATTAAGGAGTATTTTCAATAGAATTCTCACTGGTAAATAGATGACCTAAAGTTTTATTCAGACAGATTTGTAAACCTTACTTCCTGTTTTCAGTAATCTCAGAAGCAGATCTCCATCTTCTATGCTTTTTTAGAGAGATGATCCCAATATTTTTTTTTACAACTTGATGCTGTTTATTATTTTATTTTACATTAATCATTTTAGTCATCAGTTAATATAAGTTAACATAATAATGCTCTTATCAGTATTTTAACCTTTCAAACAAAAATAACAGAAATGGAATAGAGGAAAATATCAAAATCTACTTTCGTATTTTTGTTTTTCTCTGTCAATTTCCTTCTCCGTGTTTGTCTGTTCACACAAAATTGCAGGTTCTGAAATCAATATTGAAAAAGATGAACAGCCTTACAACTTTTTCTTTTTGGCCAAAACATCAATTTTACCATATCTTTGAAGAGGATTGTTACTCTTGACGTTCACTATGTGAACAAAAGGATGAAATAACCTACCAGCTCATTTTACATAATTTGTCATTATTGTCATATATATATATATGCGTGTGTGTGTGGGGGGGGGGGTCTTTGCTATTTATCAGAATTGAGAGCTGTGTCAGCTTTTTAGGGCCTTCTTTTTGCATGAGCCTTCAAAATGGTCTCCACAGGTTCACTGTAAAACTCAAGTTTTGTTAAAAGTTATATATATTGAAAACTATTTCTGTGGACCAAAGACAATAGCAATGATCTGCATGGTTGTTATATTTTTTTTAAACAAAAATAAAAAGAACAGCTTACAGTACCAACACCACCTTTTCAATTATAAAGCACGGTGGTGGTAGAATCATACTTTGCTGAAGAAAAATGCTTCCATAATAATAAAAAAGTAACATTTTGTAGATATAACCATTTTATGGACCTTATTTCATGATTAACATTGAGGAGATGATTATGAAGTTATAATACAAAACATCAGGTTTACTCACATGTTATACAACTGTGATCCAAGGTTACTTCACATTGTCTGCCTTCACAACATTTCCCATGCTGCAGACAGAACATTTGGTTCCTTTTATTTGTTTTTTAAGGTATGCATTGTGTGGGTGGTTATATAGCTTATCTGTTAGGGAAAAAATGAACTGCAGTTCAGTGAAAACATAAAAAAATATAATCAAATGTTCTTGTACCAAGTGCCCCTTCATGCTCAAACCTATAATTTATTAGAAAAGAGGTGGAAATCATACAAAACATGGAGTGGGAGTGTTATAGCCTGTTTTAAAAAAAGGAGGAACTGTGGTAAGCTTAGAAAGCACAATTGTTTCAAAGGCTTGTATCAATTAAAAGATAGGGTGGATGTAATGTGACATTCGCACACACCGACACACTCTGGTGATTCAAATGAGTCCTCATCACCGCTATGCTGTGGCTGATGAGAGACTGGCATCCCTGCAGGGGTGTCATCACTACTCCTTTATTCTCAACTAATCCGACACTGTCCAACAGCTGAGTCCACCTCTGACGAATGACTGTAAAAACCTACAATCCTATCTACAAGTATAACATTTACATGACTCAGAAGGAGAACCTGGTGACTAATGACTTGTATATGTTCGCTCGCAAGAGCAATTTCTGTAATCAGACTTTTGAATTGGTCATTCCTTATTTTCCCTTTTTTTTTAGCTCTCGTCAAAAGAAAAAATGTTTAAAATAATAAAACCTTCACTTACTTAACATATGTATAACCATACATCAAAGTAAAAAGAAAACAACATAAGTAAGTAAACTTTAGAAAACGTTTGATAAATGACATTTTTTAAGAAATAGATGTCAGCTAAGGAACTTGTACCATTAACAATCTTGATTTTATTGTAGACTAAATAAATGAACCAATAAAGACATTTTCATATGTCTTTATTGGTTCATTTAAATATAAGGTAACATTTAAGATCAATATAAAGATAACTAACTTAAAAAATAATTGGATCAGAAAGTTTGCAGCTCCTACCCAAAATAAACTATCTCAAACCAGTACAGCGTTCCACATCTACTCCAATCAAGAATATCTTGTGTAGAGAAGATGGTGACAGTGCATTTACATAACAGCCAGTACAATGAAGAGCTGGGAGCTGAATTGTTTCGAGGGAGGAGAGTTAAGAAAATGTAACACAACACCTCCAACTCACCAGCTATCTCATTCTATAACCAGTGTTTTCCTTCTGTCTATTTATGGCCATCATCTGAACCGTTGATGTGTCCAACATCACATCTTCTGGCTCTTCTTTCTTCAACCCCGTTCGAAGATCCTTTCGAGCACCTAGGCCTTAATCTTGATCAACTTTAACCCTTTTTCAGTAAAATAGTTGTTGTTTTTTTTTTTTTTTACTGTTTTTCTGTCCCTTCCTAGACCTACTGTCAGCTGGTTGAGGTCACCTGATGTAGTTTTGGATGATCAGCTGGAGAAGCATGACAATCATGAACTGGTGACAGAGAGGACAACATGGTGTTTGAGTTGCAACTCATTTAGTGTGGAATACTCAATTTAACTGAGATTTTAAGTGATTCTAAATTAATCTGTGTTTTGTAACCTTTTGATCCCTTTGTTGTTTTACATACAGTCCATTGACTGTATATGAGAATGGACCAAGTAAGTGTGTCGTCACCCATAGAAAATAGTTTACTTCCAAAGGCAACCATATGAAGTCAATTTAGTTGCCTTTTTTTTCAATATGGGCGCAGACATGTTGGAACCCGACAATATCATTATGCAGTGATTGGTCCTATTTGGTCTGAGTCATTGATTCTATGTTTCTATGTGCAGCTGGTCAGAATCCTGGTCCCGCACTGTCAGATTTCTGCAGCCAACATTCACTGATAGTCAGCCAAGTTGGCAGAAACAGCTCAAAGCTATCATGGTAGAGAGTCCTCCCTAGGACTGGAAGATCATGGGTTCAAATCTATGGTCATTTTGTATCAAAAATGAAATTGTAACCCATTGCATCTTTTCTTGACAGTCAGCATTCTGAAGTGTTGGGTTGGGAGGTTAAACCACCAACTGATTCACAAGTGTAGCTGTGACTGTAACTCACCAGAGGGGATGGGTCAAATGCACTGAACACAACTCCCATAACATCAATGTGTGACATCTAAGCCTTTAACTTGGATGTTTGTGGTGTGATGAAGTCAGAACTGCCTGGAAAAACATTTAATTCTACTTGCAAATGTTGATGGTTGGGTATAACTCATGGGCTGAATCTGAATGGTTTCAGCTTCTCCCTATCCCTACAAGTGGAGACATATGGAATTGGAATTTGGGCATTTCTCCTGCTTGATAAAATCACCAAAAATCATAGTCATTAGTGCACAGCTGCCAGTGCTTGAAAAATACATGACATTGGTAAAAAGCCTTAAAAAAATGCTAAAGTGAAAACTCATCACTGATATTCAAATATAAGCTTCTGTGCATCAAATTATCCCATGTGAAGAAATGCATTTATCCTCCTCTGGATCACCCTCCTGGCTGAGGGCATAGCCAGCCTTAAAGTCCCCCTATGACAATTTTGTTTAATTAAAAAAAAATGTTCCCAGTAGTGTTTTAATTGTGATTATGGGGTTTTTAACCAAAATCCCACAACCTTAATTGTCTTTAAAAGATTTTTTTCTTATTGATCTGAAACCTTTGTTTCCAAAATCTCCTCTGAGGGGGCGTGGCTTTTGGAGCTGAGCTGAGCAGCCCCGCCCATCTTTAGTCGACTTGATTACTGCAACAGTGTTTCCACAGGACTACAATAATAATAATAATAATAATGATAATAATTCAGGAAACTGCAGCTTACTCAGAACTCTGCTGGACCAAGAAAGTAGACCACATCAGTCCAGTTCTGAAGCCTTTACTGGTTACCTGTCTGCCAGAGGATGGACTTTAAAGTTATGTTACTGGTTTATAAAACTTTAAATGGTTTACCACTAATGACCTTCTGACCCAGTATGTACCAGCCAGACCATTTTGGTCATCTAGAGCTAGTCTTTTATCAGTTCGTAGAGCCAGAACTCAACATGGAGTAGCTGCCTTCAGGTTCTATGCTCCATGGATCTGGAATTGACTTCCAGAAAACCATAGATAAGCTGAAACAGTGTATTAAATCCAGGTTAAAGACCTGGAGGCATTTGACTATATGGATTCAAAAGTTTACATCTGCACTGTTTATCTAAGCTTTTTTAAATTTAGTTATATTTAATTGATTTTAACCTTATTTTAATTTCACACCTTTAGTATTTATCTTGAATGTTTCTTTCAATGTTTTATGTAAAGCACTTTGAATTATCTCTGTACATGAAATGTGCTTTACAAATAAACTTGCCTTGCCACATAATAATAATAAGGTTAAATATTATTTTTTCACGGATCAGGTTCACTTGGGGAGATGTTTCACAAAAAAATTAAATAACAGTTTTTTTGTTTTAATTCACCTTCGTTATTGTCGCCACTTATCTTGTCCCCCACACCTCCTCCCCACTGACGCGCCTCTCCTCTCCTCTCCTCACTCCGTCCACGGCCAACCGGCGCGCTCCCGCCTGCGCGCACTCGCGTTGGCACTACTGAACGGGTGTCGACGTGAACGTCGGTGAGCTGTGAACGGACATTACCGGGGAATGTAAAATCTAATTTAATGCGCCTGCTTCCTTTGGCCGCGTGCATCGAAGCGACAGGTGGGTAAGTTAGTTTCAGACTTTTACCTGCAGCTACCATCAGAAAGTGTCCACTCTGCGCAGATCAGTCAGAGGGGAACATATTTGAGATTATAAATGTCGTGAAAACATGATTTTCTATTTCAAATGTTGGTGAAATAAGAATTTTTAATCTGAATGTATAGATATAATGAAGGATTAATGAGTTTGGCAGCACATTTTTTGCCAAATAGAACTGTTCTAGTGCATTTTATTTTTTAAATTCCTGTTATAATAAATATACTGACATCTAAAATAAATACAATTTTCTATTTGAGGTGCTGGTGCTCCTCTTTCCTATTGTTGTTCTTATTTTCCTCAGACTTCTAAATAGTGACAGATTGGTATCGATTATGTAATAGGCGCAAGAAAATGAAATCACCTGCTGCTAGTAAAGAGTATATTGACTGACCACTGTTCACTTATTAGAAGAGATCTTTTCTCGTCACATTCCAGAAGAAATGCTCTCTAAAAGAAGCATGTGTCTTGTTTAGTGTTTTCCTCCAAATGATCTGCAAAAGTAACCAACACCCTCCAAAAGCAGCTGAAATTAGGCAGGAGAGTTTGCATTAAAATCCAATTTAAACAAACAGCTGGTTTACTTTTCTGCTAAATGAGCTACATGCCACTACCTCAAAGCTGACATGGAGAGCACCGTGTGTGGTGGAGAAAGGGAGGGTTTTGCACGTGAAGGGAGCCTGGATTCATCTAGTGTCGGAATGGTCTGCTGTGATAAAGACAGTAGGGGGAATCGCTGGCGTGAGAGATTTGGAAAGCTTTTCAAATGGTTGGAAGGATGACATGTGCATTTATGCAACCTGCATGAGCATGTTATTTCCAAATCAGTATTAAAGTACGACTCAGATCATCTTTTGATCAATTTTTTAAAAGTCCCAGTGGTCTTTTAATTATGATTATGCTGTTTTTAGACAAAGAAAGAAAAAAAAAGTCATTTTTAAGATATAGTATCTGTAGAGTGGCAGTAGTTCATCAGAAATTTGTTGCTGAATTGCAGGCGGGACTGTGGGTGCGGAGTAAGCCTGCCCTGACTTCCCATCATCCCTTTGTTTACGCTCTCTTCCACTAGTTAACAGCCTTTCAAAACTCCAACATAACATTACTTTTGTAGTAAAAATGGGAATTATGGAGCTGACCAGCCATACAGTTTTGAACCAGATGCTAGCTTGGACGAGGAAAACCAAGGCGTACATGGATCTATTTGTCTATAAGAGGATACAGTGGTATTGAGCAGACCAGGGAGTTTATACCTTGCTGATTGTAGCTCCTATGTCACTGCTACTGGCTTTTTTAAGCATCTTCTCCTGACTCACAATTAAGTTTAATTTTCCTTATATACTGTATGTCCTCCTGAGGAAAAAAGTCACAAAAATATGTTAAAAACATAATTCTCTTAGGAGTCTGGCTTTTTTTCTTAGCTCTAAAGGAAGAAGTATGAAATGTGTGCGACATGTGGCAGCCCATGAATGGAATTGGTCACAGAATGTGCAATAGAAAAGTTCCTGGTTTGGATTACGCAACAAATCTGATCTTGTCCGGGGAGTCTTGAGATGTAATTAACATTGGCATCGGATGGAAAAATGAACTTCACAGGATATTGGCTCCAAGAAAATCGCTGGATGGCTACGAGCCAGGAGTCAGGAACTGAAGGACCCCTCTCATTTAGTTATTGGAAATATCAGGAGCGTCAGATTCTCTTGAAGTCTTCTGCTACTTACATTTAGTGGAGGAAATATATAGACAAAAAAAAAAAAAAGACTCCGATAAGGAACAGCAGAGTCAAACCAAGGACATTTCACAAGCGATGATGGACTGAAGGCTTCAGCAGCAACTAATCAGTGCTGCTCAGTCAGTGTTCCTCATCCAGTCTTTATCGACCTGCGCAGATATAAGTGCTAATCTAAGAGCATTTTCTACAATTACTTATAAATACATTCAAATTAAGCTTTTCTACAAATTGTTGCTAAGGCTCCTAAATGGTTACTGCTGCACATGACCTTTAGGAGAAGGTGTCACTAAACACAATTTATAGGGAGCATAAATCTGAAGATTGAGCAGGATTACAAGTATGGCTTGTATTGTGGTAACCGTATTGATTTTGTGTCAGTCTAATTTGTATTCCCATTCGGTTGTTGTGCAACTTGCCAGTGAATTACTTAACTCTGCAAGTGCCTTGTTTTTCCAAGCAGATCGTTATAGTTTCACGTAGCTCGAGCAAACGTATAGTGCAAAGCAACATTTCTTGAGGGATCAAGGCTAAGTTTTCCAATTTTCCATGAACTGTGGAGTTTTTTCCTTTTTCATTATTTTTGTAATATTTACTCACATATTCCCCCCTGCCACTTTCAAGAACTATTGAGTGAAACAAGAGGTACATAAAATTGAAAAAAAGATAAATTGTAAAAGCAAAGAGGGGGCATTTAAAGCCAAGCATATAATAAGAAGCAGACAAATACAATTTAGAAGTATGTGCATTATGAAAGCTCTCCTTTCTAATACTTTAGACATTTATTCAGACAAGGAATAAAAGCCTTTTTAAATATCAACACAATATCTGCACACCCATGAATTCAACAAGCGGATGAAAAATAGAACAGTTGTAAGAGTTTTGTAAAAGCATGAAGGCATCCTCTGCATGATAAGAGTGATATCTTGTTTTTTGTTTGTTTGTCTTTTTTGTGCTGCACTTTAAATATTTTCTGAACTTTGACTGATGAATCACAACCTTACAGAGAAGTGTTGCAAGAAAAATAGAGTAGATGAGTCAAACTGAAGAAGTAGGAGATCTTATTTTTGCAATCACGTGTCATGGCTCTGTCTGTTTTTGGTGTGTTGGAGTGATGTTACAACTGAGCTCCCTCAAAGTTCACATCTTTCCTTTTTTTTTTTTGTTACCAAGCAGAAATGACCTGGTCATTTCTTTTTTGTGAGGTTTTCTGGGAGTTTGTTCTAACATTCCTCCCTGATTGTGCATGGCTACAAAAGAATCTTGTGCCACCTTTGCTATTTCACTAATAACCACCGAAGCAGGTTTTCTTACTGTCAAAATCTGTCTGGATTTAATTTATGTGCTATTAGCAGATGATACATTGTTGAAGTCTCTGTACTTTAGCCCTCTCTTTTGTGAAAAGAATTACATTAATTCTTTTCAAAAACCCCTCAATCGTCACTAGCCCTCGGAGACCAAGGTTTAATTAATTGTCACTGATTCAAGACAGATGAAAGTTGAAAATTGAGGGTAGCTGCTCGGTGGAAACACACTCCAGACAATTCCTGCTGCTTTATCGCACATCATTAAAGACTTCTGAGTGCTATTCAAACCAAAAAAAGAGCTGAGACCAAACCTAGCAACACTGGATGTCTTTGATCGTGTAGTTGTGTGATATGTGTGAACTTGGCAACGGTTTAGAAACGTCAAGTGAGGGGAGCGCGTCCCGTCAACAGAAATTCATTCAAAAGAGTGCAAAGTTATAGACTGTAAAGGTAAACTACAAATCCTGGATAACCTTTAGGCACTAAAGTGGCAGATTTCATGAGACCATCCATCATCAGGCTCCATCTAATACTGAGGAGTGAACGCTGTCATGTACCGTGAGCGGTGGACTCTCTTTATGGATTTTTTTTTTCAATAAAACCAACGCCTAATGGAACAGAAAAGCCTAAACCCCCTCTAGCTGCATCTTTATATAGTAATGTCCATTTTGGAAGACATACACATATTCGTCTGTTTGGGCACCGTTTTTTATAAACAGTTTGGGGTAAGATTGAAAGTTTGTTTTTTTTGGATTAAATAGAGTGAATATTGGCATCATAGATGTTCATCCATCTGCCCTGTCTGTTTATCCTCCAGGGGTGGCATCAAGGACCCAGCTTGCTCTTTTGAGTCATTAGTGGACCAGAAAGCCATTCAGAAACCAGACACGCTTCTCAAAGAAAATAATGGTGTTCCAGTTTCTGAATGTTGCCTCTCATTGCTCTTATGTGGAAGCCTTAAGCCAGACATAAAGGTGATTCAATGCTCATCACATGGATTGCTCAAAGATGGACAGATTCTCTTTCACAACAAATCATAATTCTCCACAAAAAGTTAAATTTCTTGGACTCGCGCAGGAGGTTTTATTCTGACACTTTCTGCTCTCATACACTTGCCACTCTTTGACCTTCTTGACTTTGTTCTGTTTTAGATACAAAACGCTTTGGAAAACATGCAGAAAGAAATCACAAAATGCAAGTTCATCTGCAAATTATGAGTGGGAACATGGACATGTAGGTGTAGAATAAAACGTACAATTACTTTTTTAATTGGAAAAAATATTAAGAAAATATCTGCTTGTTTGGTATGTAGTGTTGGAACACATGTATGCAAATGTATTTATTTATTCAATATTTATTTATTACTGAAAATCTTCATAAATGTGCAAGTGTCAGCTGCAAAGATAATTTCCAACTG
>NC_050532.1:12086442-12110088 GCF_002922805.2 Oryzias melastigma | reverse complement strand
CAACATTTTATTGTCCTGTTCAAATCTTCCAAAATTCCAATCTCAATTCCAAAATCGAATGCCTTCAAAATTTTCCAGAAGTCTTAGCAAAAAACCAGTGTGCAACAATGCTCACTAGATTGGAAAATACAGACCATAGTGTTGTGTTTGAACAATTTTTGTGGCAAAAAATAGTGTTTAAATATATATTTTTTAAATACCATCAACATTTTTATCATCAGAACATAGTCAATGTTTAAAAAGACATTGTAAAATGCTTGTATTGGTTAAATATTCATTTAGAGAAAAAAAAAAAAGTTGCCAGCATGGTGTCTGAATTGCTAATAAAATCCTAGGCACTAGATAGTCCTGCAAGTTTTTTTGTAGTTAGGGGTTAGGGTGGGAATTCGGATATAGCCTATGTCCTAGAAAAAGGACAGTTATGTTTTGGTTAATTTATTAAATGGCTTAATTTCCTGTCACCAAGCCTGGTCTCCTGTGTTTGGGTCTTCCACCACATTCCTGACAGAACAAATATAACAAAATCAAAAACTAAACCACAGAATCGTCACAGCTATAAGTGGTCTTATCTATAAGTGGTGTTATACAGTAAAAACAGACCAAAATACAAATATTATCATTATTATTATTATATTATCTAAGTTTGATCAGCTCCAATGAAAAAGGACATAGAATTTTGTATTTTTTCCAGCTCAGAATGTAATCTTCAGATAAAAAAATTGATATAGAATACAACAAATCTTATTGAATAGAGCAAGAACAATGTCGAAGTTTCTTTGTCAGCAATAAATATTGGATTTCTCATAATGTTCTCATTTTTTTTAAATGACGATATGTAATATATCATTGTTAAGACATCGTATTTCTTAGTAGCATCTTTGAAGTACAGCTCTTTTAAACAGCCTTTTTTTCCCTTTTCTCCTGAAGTAGAATTACTGTTTTGCTTGCAGTCAATCATCCTTTCATCTTACACACTATGAGTGAAAATGCAACTTTTGGAGAAATGTTCCAACTGTAGGCTTCCAACACTGTGAAATCCAGAGGAGCCTGTGATTGATGCAATGACTGGAGAATCCCCAGGTCCTATGGCTGCAAGAAAAGCCCACATCAAAATAGTTTCTGCTGTTTTACTTCAACGTTTGCATGAGATGCCTGGTGCCCATATTCTGGTTCTGTTATTCTCTGGATGTGGTGAATTATTTACATGTGAATTTGTCAAACTGCTGCAAGCCTTGTTGCCTCTTCATTTGCAAAAAAGGAGAGGGCTTTTTTTTCTGGAAGCCCATCAAAAAGTCCTTGTTTCTCAGTTGTTTTTAATTCTTTTGGCAATGAGTTAAACAGGTTAGTTTTACAAGTTACAGCCTTTAAAAAAAACACTCAAAACTTGGTCCAATTTTAAAGCGAACTTACTATCCTCTGGAAAAAAAAACAACAAGACTCCCTAATGTATTTTCACTCGTAAATAATATTTCTAAGAGTTTTTAGAGAGGTTATTTAGGCATGGCCTGTTAACTGTTTCAGTGGAGTTGAGCTAATTGGATTGTCATCACTAATGTCTGATGATGCTGTCTCTGAGGTCAAAATAAAAAAAAAAAAAAACGACCTTGCTTGCCAATAGGTCTTTGTATTCCTCCTTATTGTTTATGTTTTTGAATTCTATGTAAGTTACTGTTTGATGATTTCTTTCTCCTTTTTGGTATTTTTTTTCTCATTTTTAATGATGAACAAACATTGCTGCGTTTGAAGCAATGCTTCACACAGGGCAACTACAGTTAGTGGACATTAGATGCTGAGAAGTACACATTATTTACTGCATTTACAGCCACATAAATAAGCTTTATAGGACTGTAAACAGAAAACAATGTCAAAACAACCCACAAAATGACAGTTATTGCATTTATCATGACATTGTTAAACACTAAATATAAACCGATCGGTTGTCTTTTTCTCCACTCATGTTGGTCCTGCAGTTTGAAAGATCTTTTTTTTTCTTTGTGTTTCTGTTACTTTATTAAAAAATCAACACAAACTTTAACAGCATTTCTGTTTATAAATGAGAGAAAACTTGTGCAAAGTCAAAAATTATTTTGCTTTTTAAGAAGGTTTTAAGTATTTTCCAGAGACAACAATCGAAGTATGAAAGGAAATGTATTTTTATAAAAACCTTTTTTTATTAATTTTTTTTTCTCTCTAATAGTACTCATATGTTTTTTTAAGTTATACTAAAGCATACATCTTTAGAAAACTGTTTTTGTTCATGGATCAATAGTTTATTTTTTCACAAATAATTAAAAACAGCTAAATAAATATGCTTACTTGATAAATTAAAAAAAAAGAGTGAAAATATGAGGTGGTACATCTCATTCTGATTTTAGCTAATTTACATTCATTATTTAAAATAATTGTGGTGTTGTGGCCCTTCTCCGGCACTCGCAAACAAATCCAGACCATTTATGCTCCTTTTTTTTTAGCTGCATCTAAACTAACATTGTTAGTGTGGGAAGGATGTAGACACATGCAAAACTGTTTTCTATCAGTATTTAGTTTATCCTAAATAGAACTAAAGCTGTAAGTCAATTCTTCGTGAAAACGATCACATAAAGCCGTCAGCTTGTCTATGACCTTCCTTACATTGTCAAATTGAGAAGGATTTACAGGTGATGAACTTTTCTCTGTTAAAAAAAAGTATTGATTAATCTAAACTACAATGTTTGTCTGTCAACAATAGTGCTGAACAACTTTATTTTTAAGTCCTAAACAGTAATAGTGAAAATATTTTTTAAAAACTGTATTTTGTATTTGACTTTATTAGTTTTAATAATATATATACATATATATATATATATATTTTGCAAACATAATCATTCCTATTTTTTTTTCTTTGGAAAAAGGGAATAAGTCTTGAATAAGGAAAAAAAAATCATAAATCTTTTTTTTTCTGTTACACTGCCGTTTATAAAACCTTTTTTTATAGTTTATGTTTTAGTTTTAATTAATTGCTATTATTCATTTCCAATTTGTTTGCTGTTTCTTCCTTACTTAGTCTTTATTTTATTTTATTTTGAAAAGCCAAACTATTGAACATTTGTTCTTCCTCCCAGCACAAATTTAGCTGTTAATTAGCACAGCTGCTCCTTGTTAAGCTGCTATTATCAGAAATCAGTCAGCCTTTTAGCAACTAGACTTCTCTAAGAATTCATTTAGAAAAAAGCTTGCACTTTTAAAATTTAGTTTGCACACTGAAAATAAAGTAATTTCTTATGTTTCTGTCATTCTTTCATTTGTTTATTTTTAAGTTCTTGTAATGCCCCTAAAAGATAATTTTCCCTGGATTTTTTTTTAATGAATCAGATTAGGTTGTCCGTATAAGCATTTTTTAATTACATGATGTAGACAGGTTTGATAAAAGGAACATGTTTTGACGTATGAGGCTATCTTAAATCAGACGGACGCTTTTCATCAGCTGACAGAGTTTGCTGAATAACACTGTTCCTCCAGTCTATAATTTTGACAGCAGTCAAAATTGTTCAACTTTGGTTGTTAAAAGTGTTGGATTGAAAAATAGGAGCCTTATCTCTGAATACAGACTTCACATCCTTGACTTGTCAGAGCAAAAAAAACAAAAAAAACTTTAATTTTTAGTGTCTTTGATTAAGAAATATAAACATGTTTGATTGTTCAAGAGAATCAAATTATCATAATTTTCTTATGCCCAGCCAATCACAAAGCAGGTCTCTTTTAGGAGTTAATTTCTTAATTGTGTTTTATCTGAATTGATTAAGATCAGTTTCACATTTATTTCTAAGAAGTCGTATTAGGCAAAATGAAAAGGTGAAACAAAGTTTTAATATATAATGTTATGAGGCAACTGATTTAATAAACCGTTCTCCCCTTTTAAGAAATGTTTCATTTTGAAACTAATTAAAATGTAATAACACGCGGCTTTATAACAACTTTGGTGAAGGACACCAGCTTCTTTTATATCTGGCCATCGCTTTGTGCTGACAGATAACTTTGAAGTAAATGTTATTCCATGTAGAAGGACAGCATTTTAAATAAAGAAAATTACAAGGGATCTTCCTTAAGTGGGATTTGATCAACCTTGGCTTGAGTTAAATAATAGTTTTTTTGGTCAAAGCTTTTTCCAAAAAAAACACTAAAAGTGGGCAAAATATGAAAATGAAGCGTGGAAGAAAAATCGTAACACCTCAGCCTCTCTAGAAACTATGTCATAGATGTGGCAGCTTAGAATTACAATTTAACCTGCAACTTTATTTTTAAATGGAGAAGAAAGCTTTTATAGGAATAAGAAAAATATGTAGACCTTACTTCAAAAGAACTGCCAGTGATTAGAACTGAAATGTTCTTTCAGGAAGACAACATGGCGTCCCCATGCAGCTCATTGTAGATCCAGCGGTGATGAGTCAAAACAGTCGATCTCGATGTGTGTTGTTGCCTTTCAAGGCCACCTTCTTTATTATTTTATGAAAAACCTCTGTGGTACTTTGTATACTAAGTTAATGTTGATGATACCTCTCCCTGACCTGCTTTTTTGCCAAAGTTCTGTCTTCAAACCTCTTTTCACTGAGATGACTTGCACTACATTATCTAAAAAGGTTGTCTATTAAAGACCCTCTCCAATGAAAATCATGTTTTTAATGTAAACAGAGGGATGACAGGAACGGCAACAGTCCCGCCCACAACTCAGAGGCAAATTTCTGAACAACCACTGCCGCTTTGGAGAAATTATACCTTGGATGCAAGTTTTTAAATTTTGGCTATTAGAAATGCTTTTACAATAGATTAAAAGATGATAGTAGTGGGACTTTAAGCAAAGCAGATGCTTTTGACTTTGTTAAATTTAAGTCAAAAGTGCTTCCTTTAAAGACAGTGTCCTCTACCTTGGACTTTTATGAATAGGCTGGTTCTTGGGAAGATAGATTTCCAAATATTCCTCCTTTAAGAGCCATAGTTCACTTGTAATGGCTCATGTTACGGACTTTAGAATAAATGAGGTGTCAAAAAAAGTACCCAAGAGTAACATATTTCTTTACCTTTGTTCACTTTTTTTCTATTGCTGACATTTGGCTACTATAATAAAGAATCAGTATGAGTTACATTCACCACAAGATTTATAGAGAAGGTTATTTCCTCAAATCGCTCCCATGGGTACATGTTTTTTATTGCTAATTCTAATATGCCCCAAGAGGTTGAATATGAGTGTTTTTCTTCTTCTGTCTGTTGCTTTGTGATGGACTAGCAACTTCACCAAGATGTATCAAAGTTGTATTTTGTCTCTTGATGGCTACAGGACCCAGAAGATCCATGTAGCTCTAAATAGAAAGAATCAGGAACAGAAATTGGGTGACTGACAATTTTAGAGTTTTTACCCAAAGGCGCAAATAAAAACACCCAGAACCTGTATAAGGAGTTTGAACGGCTCAAGTGCCCTTCCTGGTTTGATTACTTCATGAGCTTCTATGTGACTCTTACGGGAGCCTTTCTAGGAAGGAACAAAATGGAACACTTCAGAAAATTAAATTTCTCTAATTTCCCTGCACTTTGGATTTTATTGGAAATTGGTTTAAAAAAAAAAAAGTAATAAAAATATTTTTTCCGGAAATGTAAATGACCAAGTGTTTAAATGCTCTTGAGAATTGGGAACATTTTATTTACTTTTGCAGTTTAGAATCCACTGTGTGACTATAGTGATTATAATTCTAGTATTTATAGGCCTACAATTCAGATCCACAATCTTCTAGTCACAGGTCTGAAACTCTTCCAATCGGCCTCTTAGCTAGAAAGAATTTTGGTAATTTTGGAAAATCTTAATTACAGGTGCTTAATAGCAGTAAATCAAAACATCAAGTTAACAACCATTGAGTGTATAAAAGAACTGAACTCAGTGACCCTCTCATTCCAAATAGGAAGTACCTGCTGGTCCCAAAAAACTGAAATTCTACAGACTTCTAAAAAGAAATAACAGCTATTACTCAGTTATTATATTTGTCAGAATAACCATTTTTATTCTGCTTTCTCTTTTGACAAGTTATTGATTATACTAATTTTTTGTCATGATAATTAGTGGAAGTTATTTAAGTAATAAACGGAGTTTCCTTGGGCCACTTTTAAGTGTTATGGTGCATTCATGCCAGGCACGGCAGGGGCGTCAAATCACAATGTTAAGTCAATGTAAAGATGTGGTCTGATGCGGCGTGGCGCAATTGGGGTGTTGATGTGGCACGTCAAGCAATCAGGGACTCAGCTGTGGGCACGTGATGTTTTCAGTGACTAGTTCAAAGGGAAAGGAGATTCAATATGGCAGCTGGATGTGAGGATTGAGCTTCTTTTTCATCCATTTTCTTATCCCACGAGGGCAGCAGATTTTCCGGAGACTGTCCCAGTTATTGTTGGGTGAAGGCGGAATATACCCTGTCACAGAGCCCTTGGAGCTGGCTCCAGTTAGCCACCCAGTGGAAAGATTAGCGAGCTTCACTCCCCAGGTTTTGGCAAAGTTAATAGCGGTCACCCCTGCCCAGGATACGGCAGAGTTAATAGCTGTCCTGGTGCTCGGCCGAACTAGCGAGGTCTACTGTCCAGACTGCGGGTCCCTGGGCAGAGATCGCTATACTAGGTGCTAGGCGGTTGGCAGCCTGGAGAGCTGCCATTGTAGCACAATCGCTCTACCTTCATGGCCTTATGGTGTTTTTTTCTTACTTTCATTAAGACAATGATAAAAAGATCCCCCAGTTTTACTTTTATTGTCCTCCTCTTGGGTCAATTCTCAAACTGGGCCACAGACTGAAAGAAGTAATGTTATCCCTGCTGAGTGAAGTACACCACACCGTGAGAGACTCTGAAAGATCTGGTGAAACCAGACACAGCGGCTCTGTAGAGCTCTCCAAAACATACAAGCCCAAGCTGCTCGCTCAACATCATCCATGTTTTCCATGATGTGGCAACAAATGAATTCAAGAACAACTTTGGCGGTTGCACCCCGGCAAGGGCATCAAGGCTATAAGCAGTAAAGTTGCACAATTAGGGTTGTTGACTTCCAACAAGCTCATTCTTGATTGGCGAGAATGGTTGCCATGGAAATGTTGACTCAAACTGACTTGAACCAATCACTGCTTACTGATGATTTCTGGTTTTAACATTGCGACATACATATTCCAAAAAAAAAAAAGAATTACTGAATTGGGGTCATTTTGTTGGAACTAGGAGTATGTCATATTCAATGGGTGACGTCACACTGACTCGGTCCAGTTCTCATATACAGTGAATGTTATGGCGAAGCATTTGTGTTTAACATTGTAGTTGCAGTATTAACTAGATTCTAGGCATGTAACGATTCATTGTACCGACAATTCGATTTATATCATACCTTGTGGTTGCTGATACGAATTTCATTTTACTCCTGTGGAGAAATGAGAGTTAAAATTCTTGAATACATGGTTGACATTGTTTCCTTTTTAATGTTCAGATTCACTAAAATGAAATTGATCTAGAACATCTTTAGCCATAAATTCCACCAGAGTGACCCAGAGATAAATACCTGGTACTAAACAGTGCAGGTGAAGTTTTCCAGATTTCGTTCAAGATAATTAAGTGTAAATTAAATATGTGCACAAACAAACAAGTAAACAAGAGTGACAAATCCATTCCCCTTTTTAGTTTCATAATGTTTAGCCTATTGTTGTTTTTCCAGATCAAAATAATACAAAGATTAATAGAACGTTCTACCACATTGTGTGGTCACGTCTTTGCTAATTTCAAAGTGTTTCCACACATTTGATTGTAATGATGGCTTAATCATTTTTCACTGTCATCACACGTGTGTTGTCTGCTGTGTTGGAACTCGGACGTAGTTACTTTAAAGTAAAATAAATCCAAATTGTATTTTCCAGTATTGTTTATAATCAATTTATTTAATTTTAAAACGATTTTATAATGGTATAGATCGATTTGATTACCAACTTGTCTCAGACGGATCAATCTAGTTGGCTGAATTGATTAACTGATTAATCGTTACACCTCTAGTCGTTTTTTGAAAATGTACATTTTTTATGTGCAGCTGTGGTAGAGTGGAGAACTCCTGCTAACACCTTCTTTTTTGATCTGAGGTTTTCCTAGCTTTGAACAGAGGCAGTATGCTTCCACAGTGACAACTGTCAGTGACTCAGTTAAAAACAGGCTATCATTAGAGTTCTGCCTCTGACTCAAGTTTGTTTATACGCGACATTTCTACCGTCTGGGAATCCGATCGGTTTTATTAAACACATTCAGGCTTATTACTGCAGATAAAAGCTTCTACTTTCAAACAGTCTAACTTGAAAGAGAATGCCTTCATGCAGTCTGAAGAACTTAGTGGTCACAGATACTTTAAACAACTAATTTGCAGCTTAACAACAAAGGTTTATGGCATACATTGCTTTGCCCACATTAAAAAAGGCTTATGGAATCCAAACATGTGTTGGAGAGTTTCTGTCTAATTCATTGCTTTGAAGATAAAGGATTTTCTCCCTGTAAATGGAAATGTTTAATCATTGAGTTTTTAATTGTTGTTGCTCACAACAGTATTTATTTATGATGCGGAGATAAACACATGTATAACTAATTTCAAGTATTCCTTTTCACAGTGTTTTGATGTGATTCAATGTCACTCGATTGGAAAATCAATAATTCTCTCTTAACACGTAACACTCCAAGCATGACTTCTCCAGCATGTAATTAATCATGCAGTATAAATGTATTCTTTATGGAAATGCATTCACTGTGTGATTGTTCATTGCATCCAAAACAAAATGTGGATGTTACTTAATTAATGCAGCAATATGGAGTATAGCTGATAACGGCTAAATGTCGAGAGAAAAACAGAGTTTTTTTTCTCTCCTACAATTACAAAAATAGATATAATGTAATCTGGATTTTCTGCGACAACCACATGAACATTTCTCTCTTTTTTAAGTTGTGTGTAGGCACCAACATATGATTGATTTTAGAAAAAATGTTATTTCACTGCCAAAAAAAGTCCAAATAGTGTTTGGGAATACTGTCAATAAGAGAAGTCACTTAATTTGCCAGTAAAGCTATTATGTGTGTACTTTTGAGAAAAAAATGTAGAACTACTTTATCATAGGTTTTTCTTTAGACTGGCCACATTTGGTTTGCTTAAAGTGAACTAGAGTTCATGTAAATACACCCAAGCTGAACATGGTTCCATATATTACAAATCTTCTTCATCACCTCCTGGCAGCATGCATCCTCTGTACCAAAGTAGCAGTAAAAGGTGCTGCACCTGACATTGATACCGACGTTTGAAATTGATCAGCAAAAAATAAAATCTGAATATAAGTGAACTATCACAATAAGGATTTCCAATATTCCTTCTTTCATTGCTTTGTCCTACCTTTGTAATTCCCAGCCAATGACTGAAGAGATCTTTAGTCACATGGTTTTACTTACAAGCTTTGGTACAAAACATAAACTGGTTGACAGCAACCTGAATACAGATCAAACGCAATGTTCAGAATTCAAACCGGACCGAGTTAAACGGACATGGTCCGGACCTTTTCCAAGTCTGAATACACCCATAGTAAAGCAGAAAAAAGTTTGGGGCTTTATGTAATGTAACTGTTTGAAATTAAAGTGTTGATTCTGATATTTTAATGCCCTATGACCTAACAGAATGCTCTTTACCCCTTATGAACTTGTGTTCTCAGAGCTCATTGTAGCATTTTAAGCATTATTACAAGTGAAATTGGTCTTTGTGACCAAATGCATTTTTCAATGAGCCACCCATGGCATTTGTGGCTTCATCAGCCTGTGAAAGCAATGACATTTAGAGCATTATCACGATTTTTTTTTTGTTTAGTGACATTGACAACTTTGCTCACCTGTGAAAGTGACAGAGAGCGGTGGCGTTCACGTGATATTTGACATTTACATGATATTAGAAAGCAAATTGAGAGGTCAATTGCAAAGTTACAGATTTCCCTGTAAAATCCTCACACCAAATATGGAAATATTGTGGAAAAATGAATGGGTGTAGATGGAAGTACTTGAAAAGTGTATGTTTTTTCCTTAAAATATTGATCTGCAAAACCACAAAACCATGTACCTTTAACTGTTACAAAAACGTACATCTTTTTATATAAGTAAAATGCTTTTAACTAACACATACTTGGGTTGTGAAATTGGAGCAGGTGAAATAGCTGCCATCACACAGTGTGCGAAAGCCATGGCCTAAACACATTTAAATAGGGCTCGGATTTGGCTCAAATGCTGTGAAAAGCAGTCCGGTGCCGCAGCTAATTATTGCAGTGAAAACCAAGGAACAGGACATTTTGGACAGTGCTCTTATCAAGTTATGTAAGGAGAATGGGGTGACAATGTAGCACTAAATGGTTTTAAATTAACAATACAGAGCAGTCTTTTATAGAAAAAAAAGAAGAAGAATGCTTGAGGGGGCTTGTTTTGCAACTAAGTGGCTTTAATGTGTCGCCAATTTTCCCTCATTTGCTGGAACACACATGAAAGTTGTTTTTCTGTGACGATTCTGCTGCTGCACTTTATATCAACGTCAAACCTTTAGATTTACAGTACTTTTGCTTTTTCCATAACTATTTTTTTATGACATACCCTAAAACGTTTTTGGTATTTTGGTTAAAAAAAATAGTAGTTGAAAGAGCAAAAGAGCAGCTGGACTTAATTTATGTTTTGTTACTGAAGATGCTTCACCTCTACTCTGAGAATCTTTCTCAGAATTACTAAGAATTGAGAGAGCATGTTGGAGAAGAGGTTAAAGTTCTGTTAAAAATGTATTATTTACATATATATCAAGTAAAAAACAGCTTTTTTTCAGGTTTAAAGAAAACCCAACAGTTTTTTTTTTGTCTGAGGCAATATTAGCCTCCACTATCTTCTCTTTGATCACCTACAGTTCAAGTTTACCCTTTAAAAACAGAAGTATTATTATTTTTTTATTTAGTATACTTGAGTACAAATGTGTCAATATAGCCTGTACATGTAGTGTAGTAAATTTATGAAGTGAATACTTCTTAAGACTAAATTGGAACATTTTAAGTATTATTATGTACGTAGCATGTTTAAAGGAAGCTTCAAGTATATTGCCTAATTTTTTTGAGAACATATAGTAGAATACTTTTTGCTAAGGGATATATTTGGGTTGGTCCGTGTGCTGTGACACAGTTCACCATTACCTTTTTTTTTAACAGAAAATGTGTAATGCTGTGGAGCATGACAGAAACTCTAACAGGGACTTCATCCATGATCTATGGACTTTTGGGCATACTATTGTACTCTTGCAAAGCAAGAAACTACACACTTTTTAAAGAAAAGAAAAAAACTGAAATATATTGTTAAGTAAAATATGTCTAAATTTTTTTAAATTTACCTTTAGGTTGTGGGTGGGACTGTTGGTAAATAGTAAGCCCTCCTCCCTTTCCTGTCACCCATACCTGAGCGCTCTGTTGACATGCTCTCCTACTAGCCTACAGCCCATCACACCCTTAATTATTGGAGCTATCCAGCCGTACAGTTTTGATCCAGTCGCCAGCTTGCCTCTGATGAAGAAAACAAGGATGTAGATCTAGTATAGATGTAGATCTAGTCATCTACAAGTAGATGCATCAGGATGGATCAGAGTGGGGAGCTTGTGGTCCACCCAGTTTCTTATCTGCTTAATAACTAAAATCTTTTTTAAACTGCATTTTTTCATCTGCCCCTGATTCACAGTGATTGGATAAATCAATACTCAAAAGTGAATTTGAGCTTAACTTACTTTATGTCCTCGTCATAAGAAAATTGCCTCAAAAACATGCCAAAGACAACAAAAACATGATTTCTTAGGAGTGGGTCTTAAAAATCTATGTATCTATTTAAGCCATATTAGCTTCTGTAACCCAAAAATAAATAAATAATTAAAATAAACTGATATATATAGCTAGAAAAAATATTACTCAAAGAAAAAAAGACATATTTTCCAAATGACGCATGATTAAAATGCTTTAATTACACTGATTTAGTGCAAATTAAACCAACCACATTCCTATAACATGGAGCTACACAGAGCAATTCTGATTGAACATGTCTGAAGCCCATTTACTCTTTGTGTTCCTTTACCTTTAAACAAAAGTCTGCCTTTCTTTGCAGCACTTTGAGGAAATTCCAGAAAATGAAGTTCATTAAAAATAACTTCAAGTATGCAATGTTTTTGGGCAAAGTCCACCTTTTAATATGCTGATTGCTTTTTTTTTCATTTATAATGTTTTTTTTGTGATCCTAATGTTCAACTAGAAATATGTCTATACACATTTGATAAAATATATATTTTTTACTTTGTTTTTCATTCAAATCCCGAACAAACAGCTGATTACTGATCTTCATAGAGCCTTAAATCAGCCTGTTTGTTAATGAGTACCACACCAGCTCTGGTAAATCTCACTATGAGCTGACAGACACAGCATTGCTACCCACATGACTCACATTGCATATTATGCATGTTGCAGATATTTTACATATAGCACATATCACACACCCAGTGCTAAAATAAGTGATAGGAACGTTATAAATCCCCTGCTCATTTCAGAGCAACATCACAGCAATTTTTTCTCGTTCTGCAACACATTTGGCGTATCTTACCTCTTTGCTTCCTGCAGTTATCATTTAAACCTTCTCGCTCATTTACTGCTGCTGCTTTTATGTCTTACGTCCAGATTTCATCTGACCCGGCTGATAACAGTGATGCTGTAGGGCAGATGGAAGACAGGCTTTTTTAGAGCACTCTATAAGTAAGGCTTGGTTGAAAAGTGAGCATCTGAGAGTGTGGGCAAACTCCGGTGAGCTTTGACTTAGAGAAAGCTTTCATATCTGAGTGATTGAGTGTAGGAGCACAGATCAGTATATTACCCAAGAGGTAAAAACGAGATTAAGAAGGACGGTTATGTTGAAAAAAGTCAAGGTTTTTATGATAAAAATGCAATTGACACAAATGATTCCACCCCACGTACGCACACATTTACAACATGCTGCCATCCTGTTGTCCTATCTCTGCTGAGCACTTGAACCATTTCCAGCTCATTCAGTATTTGGAGGGGGGTTGTCTTGCCAGGAAATACTTCTATCTGCATAAAGCAGGTCACATGCAGGAGTTGGCTCCAGCCAGCATGACTTTATACAGTCAAGCTTGAAATGAGGACACAGGTCAGTAAATTGCAAAAGCCAAATCTGAAATGTTTATTTTTTCCAAACATTTAGGGATGACCCCATGAAGTTATGAGACAGAGTTATAAACTCACATTAGATGACAGGGTAAATGTAAAAGTGTTAGTGGCTATTGATTATTTCTTGTATTATGGTTATATTGTTATTTATAATGTCTTGAGGATTTACAGACATGCATTATTGCCATAAGTTTAAAAAACATTTAGGAATTAAGCAAAAACCTGCAAAGAATTGAGATTTTCAGTGTCCTCTAAAGTGCCTGAGCCATCCGTCACACAATCAGCTACACTCTTATCCTCCTTCACCACAGCTTTTGGCAGCTTAACATCTCTCCTGAGTCAAACTGTACTTTAAGGTTGGACTCTAAATTGACAGATGTGGCATACTTGATACAGTAAAAGGAGAAATCCACAGAGGGGCAAAAAAAAGTGTTCGGAAGTCAGAGGACTTTCTGTTTTTTCATTTTGTTTTATTTCAAGAATATCTAAGAAGTGGAATTTAAGTTTCCTTTTGTGCAAACAAATGTGGGGTCTCTCCAACATTTCTGTGACTTTTTGACAATGTTTGAACAAACTAAGTTCTCTGGTATTCATACTGAAAACTGTACTTAAATGCATTTTTGCTTGATTCGGCTTTTCTATAATAAGTAAATCTAAAAACTGCTGAGGAACAGATGTACATTTATGCAGCTTGAGGATATATATAGATCCCATTAAAAATGACTTGGCAGTGTTCAGTCAGGACCAGCCAATCCGTAATGAGAAAATAAAGAGCGGTCAGTAAAAATGACGCCTCATGTGCAAAAAACAACAACAGTCACTGGAGCGATTTAGACTAACTTCTTTCACTGGCATTGACTGTGAGTCAGTGTTAGCTGCTTCTCCTGTTTGGTGAATGTGTGCAAAAGAGCTGTTTCCTGAAAGGATAGCAGATCAAAATGGACTGGATTCATGCTGGCTCAACAAAGCTTATCTTCAGATGACCTTGAGCAGAAGAGCTGCACAAGGAAAGCATTTCAGGATGAAGGCGAATGATTTCTGAGTTGCACTTAGCGACAGCCTTGCACCCTTTACACATGTTTCATTTACTCCTAAACGTGCATATGCACAGCCTTAAAAACATTTTCTTCTTTTTCTTTTTTTTACATACCATACTGCACAACAACAGACACTATTTTAAAAACACAACTCAGAAGAGTTTTTTCCTCAATGATAATTATCATTTATCTTTCTGGACAAAGTAATCTGCATACTGTTAGGCTTTTTTCCAAGCTCATTCAGCAGGACAGAATGGAGAACTGCATTAAAATGCAGAGCAAGGCATTTTAATTATCTTTAAACGCTGTAATCATAGGTGTGAGGAGACAGAAAAAAATCACTTGCTCTCTTCAAAGTAAGAAATTTGCCAAGGATTCAACGTGTTTATGAAATACACTTTCCAAGCATCTTGTTTATTTTCGGCAGTGAGCCAATTGCAGCTTCATTATGATTTTAAAAGTTTTGAGAAAAAAAATAAATAAAAAATGTTCCCCCAAAACAGGTTTTAAACGGGGTTAAAATTATTTTTTTGAATTATTTGTAATTTATAATAAAATGAATTTAGAATTATTTACTTTTTTCTTTTATTCTAAACTGTTTTTGATGCTTATATATACTACAAGGTGTTTTGAGTGACAATGTGTACATAGTTGTAGATGTACCTTTTGCTTTTTATCATGTATGCATTTAACTGAGGCAGAAAACTATTTTTTTTTTCATTCTGATCCCACATAAGATGTCTTGTTTTACTGTATATGGTTTCCTATGGAAATGAAATAAAATAGAAAGAAAAATATGTTAGATATTGATCAGCATTTTAAACAAAATATGAAAGCTAGATTATAAAAAAATGTCATAATTTTCCCAAAGAAATAAGTCAAAATGACTCGTTTTAGCTTGTAGATCATTGCGTCTCCTAATTAGCTTTGTAAAACATTGCAGGATTGATCATGTTTGGTAGGTCCTCCTCATTGCATTTAAGTTTTTTAGAGCAGAATTATCCTTAAAATTATTTTTATGCTTTTTTGAGTGGTAAAGGCACATAATCAACCAGTAGTGTATTCACCTATTATGTTTCCTTTATTATCAATATTTTGATTCTTACATAAAAATGGAACAGTAATGCTTAATGAAAATGTATGACTTGATAACAGTAATAAAGCATTGTTTGTACAATTTGCAAATTCTTTAAGTCTTCAATTTTCCCTAATACACTTTTTGTTAAAATTTTGTGTCAAGATAAACTATTAGTTGTCAATCTTTTTTGCCACGCGGAAGTATAACAAAGTATAAATTTAAATTCACCATGAACCAAAACACAAAATGAGTAAATTGTTGGAGAAGAAAAATTAGAAAACCAGAAACTGCCCAAAAATCTTTCTGTAAACACTTACTGTTTATTTATTTATTTACATCTGTATAGGTCATGTTACAGTTTTTCAGCAAAATAACCCAGGAGTGTTTATTTGCAGTTCAGCTGCTTTTTTTCCCTTTTTTTTACCGTTTCTATTGGTCAACATTGAGTTTCCACTCCGCCTGAAAAGGTGCTATGCAAGAATGTATTATTGATAGCAACTAACATCCTTTTGCTATTGTTGTTTGCTTCCTACAAATGTTAGAAAGAGCTTTTTTCAAAAATAGAGGTGGAAGTGTGGGCAGCAATTGTAGTCTATGTATTAATAACACATCTATGTCCAACGCAATGTTCAGTTGATCGAAAGAAATGCTGTTGCTGTGTGTGTCAACAATTGTGTGCTTAAAGGTGTGCGTGGGTGTGTGTGTGTGTTCATGTGTGTGTGGATAAAGCTATCCGTCGCATGCATGCGTGTGCCAGCATCTTTATCAACATTAGAAATCTTGACTCTAAGCTCTGCTGAGAGATGGTTTTACACACACATGAAAGATTGTCAATCATGCTTTCTCCCTTGTCTCATTAGCAGAATCTATAACCATGTTACTAACATTCTATGTATTCTTTGTTCACCATAATCTAAAAAAAACCCTAAAACACCAGTTCATTTTAATTGTGGAATTGTAAAACATTTTGCTATAGGTGAAAAGACTTTTTTGTTGTCATATGTTAAATTCTTATATCTTGTTGTGGCCTTGCTCCTTAACTCACACGCCTACCTGAGTCATAGCTACCTTCTTAGAATTGAATACCTTCAATAGAGGCCTTGGTTGAAAGTTTGACTGCCTCTGCTCGATCACCAGATTACATGAATTTGCTGTACTTCTTAGGTTTCTATAGCAACTGTTTCTACTCCTATCTTCAGGTTGCTGAACAATGAAGAAGGAAGGAGGACTTTAGTGACAGCTTTATCAGTTCAGTTTGATTAAATCATAATGACTGACTGAAGTCATGCACAATCCGTACTAGCTGGCCCTTACAAAAGTAGCTGTGAATGTTGACAGTTTTACATGCAGTCTATGATTAGGGCTTGAAATGCACTTCCACTGGGTATTTTACACGTGGTCATTAAAGCAGCAGGGTCAAAATGTGTGTCATTTTTATTAGTTCAGGCATTTATCCAATATAACATAAACAATTTTGTTTTTTATACACTAAATAATAGCTTGTAGTTTAAATGTTTCACTTATGTTTTCTATAATTATATGTTCTACCTTTTTTTGCATTCTTTCTTATTCTTGCTTTTTTTTTTTTTTCTCACAGTTGCAGAGTGATAGAAAATATGTGATGGCAGATCTGGCAGGCGAGTCAAGTCTGAGCAGACGGTCTACTGCACTCTGAACCAATTGGATGCCACAGGACCACTGAGTTTGGACAGGTAGGACTGAAATACACTTTTGCTTTTGGGTCAGATCTGCAGACAAGATAACGGTTTTAAAGAGCAAGTTGCTTTATGGCCTTTGGTAAAATATTTAAACTTGTTTTATTTTAAATGAAAACATAAAAAAACAAAACATGTCAAATGCTTTGCTATCCTTCATTTTTAATAAAAAGTATAACTGAAAAAAGATGAAAATGTTCAAGCCACTCCTATCATCTTTTAATTTATTATAAACGTGTTCCCAGTGTTTTTTTTTTCAATTATAATTTTGTAGTTTTTAAGATAAACCAAAAAGCTTGTGACGTTTTCTAGGACAGGGTTTTTGCAGTGTGGCATTAGAAATTCTCCTCTGAGTTGTGGATGGGACCATTAGTGCAGAGTAAACCCGCACCCATTTCCCATCATCCCTTTGTTTACACTCTCTTTCGCTAGCTTACAGACCCTCACACCCCAACCTAATATATCTGGTGCCAATGAGGAATATTGCTAGAGATGCTATGCTAGCCTGTTACCATTGTCCAAGATACGTAAAGAGCAACGGCATATTGGAATAGTCTGTAAACAATGAGACACGGTTTAGCATGTAAATTTAATCATAAAATGCTTCATTTTGGTCTGATTTTAAAGGTAAAAAAAACAAAAATAAGACCACGGTTGTGGTATTAACATTTTTATGCACAGTGCAACAGATGAACGACATTTTAAACTTTTCTACTGTTATTTAGAAAACAATGCACACCTGATGCATGGTTGGGATTTTATTCAAATCTACACACAGCCTAAGATTTGCATAAGCTGTTAAGACTCCTCGGTTCGTGTTTATAAAACATAAATGATAAGTGTTCCTGCCAGAAAATGTGGATATAGTGCAAAGTTTAAAGCTCCTAATGACTTTGAATAGGCTACAAGATCAGCCTAAACATTCATTATTGAGAGTAAACTCACTCAGATCTTTATCAGCTGATGGTTACAATTTTCTTGTGAAAACTCCATTCTTGTTTTTCCAGCTCTGTTTGTGAATTAAACATTAAACAGGCATCTTGACATATCTAATATGGCGTCCAACTCTGCGTATGCAACAGGCTAGCGTATCGACTCTACCCTATATATAACTCTTTTCTTTCATTTTTCTAAACACTGGATATGACGTTAACGATTTTACTAAGGGAAAATTGAATAAATATGAACATTTCACGACGTTTATTTATGACTCCACTTTGTTCTGATGGTGAAAATGTGGGTGGTTTATTCAAATATTGAATTTAAACACGTTTTTTTCTGTTCGAAATTGTTTGACCTCAATGCATTGTGGTCTATATCCGCTAATCTAGTGAGCATCGATGGATGTTAGTTTTTCGCAAAGAAATTACGAGTGCACTCAATTTTGGAATAAGTAGATTCAGACAGCACTAGAAAATGGCTATATAGTGCACTATATAGTGATTGGGGGTAATTTGGACACAAACAAAGAAGCACTTATATCTAGTCGTCTACAAGTTGATGCATTAGAATGGAATGGAGCTGGAAGGTTATGGCTTGCCGCTGTAGGTTCTACGTCACACCTATAAGCTTTTTCAATTAGCACTTTTTTGTCTGCTCCTGATTCACAATAGTTTTAATAAAAAATGATTAATTTTCTTTATGTATATCCTCCATAATGAGAGAGAAAAATAATTTAAGAACATATTAAAAACATGATTTTCATCAGAGTGGGTCTTTAAAAGAAATGTTTCAAATATCTCTGTATTAAAACCAGAACCCTCTTGTTTTGCAGCATGGATTTCCCCAACTGGACAGAATGGGTGTACGCCACAAACAGCAGCAGCTACGACACACTCGAGACTGCAAAACTCCCTCCCAGTAAAATCCTACTGTCTCTCACTCTTTCTGCTGTGGCCGTCCTAACTACCTTCTTCAACTGCCTGGTGATTACAGCTATAGCAGTCACTCGCAAGCTGCATCACCCAGCCAACTACCTCATCTGCTCATTAGCGGCGACTGACCTGCTGGTGGCTGTGCTAGTCATGCCCTTCAGCATCATCTACATCCAGAAGGAGAGATGGGTCATGGGTGAAGTGGTGTGCACCATCTGGCTAAGTGTGGACATCACCTGTTGCACGTGCTCCATCCTGCACCTTGCTGCTATCGCGATTGACCGTTACAGGGCCATCACTGATGCTGTGGAGTACTCTCGCAAGCGCACAGGGGCCAGAGCTGGCGCCATGGTGGCAATCGTTTGGTTCTTGTCCATCCTCATCTCCCTCCCTCCGCTCCTGTGGCGGCACTACAGCAATGATGCAGAGCACGAGGACCAGTGTATCATAATTCACCATCATATGGCCTTCACTCTTTATTCCACACTTGGAGCTTTTTACATTCCTCTTCTGCTCATTCTCATTCTCTACTACAAAATCTACAAGGCTGCCCAGACTCTCTACATGCGCAGGGAGGCTAGCAGAGCTAGCCGCCACTCGTGCATGACCAATGGGAGCATGATCCCTTCGTCGTACCCCACTGGAGACGGTGACGTCGACGGTGGGCCACGAAGTCCCGAGCCCATCAGCCCACATGAAAGATCGTTTTCGGAACTCTCTACCGAGGAGCATCCTCGCGAAAAGGTGCGGATCTCAAAAAAGGATTTAAAAAGCAAGTCCCGCAGACATGAGTCCAACAGTGAGTCCCGTCGCAGCCAGTTCTACCAAGGACCCCGGATTTCAGGCTCACGGGAACGGAAAGCGGCATCTACTTTGGGATTGATAATAGGGGCCTTCGTCATCTGTTGGCTGCCGTTTTTTGTCAAGGAAGTCATCGTCAACACCTGCAGTTCATGCAACACTTCCATGGAAATGGCTGACTTCCTTACGTGGTTGGGATATGTTAACTCCTTGATCAACCCCCTCATCTACACTATTTTTAATGAGGACTTTAAAAAAGCTTTCCAAAGACTTATTAGGTGTAGTCATTACTACTGATTACAACTAATTACTGAGGTATGCATGCTCTAACCCACACACCATCAAACATACACAGAAGAGAAGCAAATCTTGAGGTTATAGAGTGTTGAGAGTGAGTACTGACCCAATGTGCCTGAAAAGAATCAAAGAGGAAAGAAAGACTATTGTCGATTTTTGACACTCCAATCATTATTTTTTCATCTTACCTGTGTGCTTTCTATAGTTCCATTTGAATTCTAAGCTCTCCTTTTATTAAAAATCCTCTTAAAGTTAAGTTGCTTTAAATGGAACCTGGCTTGTTGTTTTCTAGAAATTGGGCCACTTCTGACCATTTTTGAGTTCTGAAATCTAAGCATTGGGGATCAGCTCCATTTAAAAGTCTTGAAATAGCTGACCATCATGCCTGTTTTTTCTAATGACATCTCCTGTTAGAGTACACTGCGGGGTAGATTATGGAGCCTCTATGGAAAGACACCAAAGCTTACTAAATCATTGTTTTATCTGGCCATGACAGCCTAGAGGGTCACTTTCATTTAACTGTCTCAGCATTCATTAACATAAGTACATGTTGTATATATTGATGTCAGTTCAGCCAAGCAGCACAGCAAATATGAAATGTACTTCTGGCTCAAGCTTCTTGTTACGTAATGATAATGGCATTGTTATGTCTTAAATTGTTTCACTATCTACATGTGATAAAGAAACGGTGGGGCTTTCAATAATTTTATGATGCCTGCTTCAGACAACGTGCTTGGAATGAGCTGCTGAGAAAGTAGTTAATGTCCTTGGAGAGGCAAGTCCTGGCAGACTTTTAGAAAACAACTTTGAGCAGCTATTTCAAGTTAACTGAACCAGGCCTTTCATCTAAAAAGAACCATGACTGGGATTATAGGGCATGCATCTCCAATCATAGAAGATCAGAAATACTCAAAAGTGTGATTTTTTTTTTTCCTTTGAAAAACTCTTATTAGCAAGAACACAAGTTTACATTGCACTGTCTTCAGTCAGTGCTCCTTGATAGAATAGTAAAGGGAGTACCAATAAACTAAGGCCATGATAATGAATTATATTTTGTTTTCTATGTGTGATTTAGGAGAGAAAAGTAGTCAGATATACTTATTTTAAAGGTTCTTATAAACGGTATAAAAATATAATGGAATGTATGTGTTGTTATGACAATGTCTGATCTGTTCCAAGTAGGCCAATCTGAAACACAAAATCTATACAGAATACTCAAAGGAGTCAAATGGACAATCCTTTTACCACTTTTGAAAAATACAAATACACTAGTGAGGTTTTTCTTTATTGCTTTGAGTAAAAACCCCCATTGATTGATTGATTGATTTGGTTTATTTCAAGCATAGACTGTAGACAATACAAGACAAAAAAATCACTTTTTTCATATGTGATTCAACATAAATAAGATTAACTAATACGATTGAAAGTGAGATGAAAGGAGAAGAGATTTCTGATATTTCTTTTCATTTTGCCTTGCAGTCTAATCATCTTTGCCATCTGCACTGAGTAACACACAAACAGGCTTTAGGATCTTGTGGTTTTCAGGAAAACCTGTTGATAGAAGGGAATGAACCATGGACATTTGCTTTTATTAATTTTTCTTAAAGAGTAAGTTTATTTTTTTATGTCTGAGATCTAGAAAAAAAGTAATATTTTAACCTAACCCCTACATTCTTTTCAGAATTTAATGATTTTTAATAATTACATTGCTGCCTCTTTATTTGAGATTTTTAGCTCCATTATGAATATTTGAATTATTATTATTATTATTAATATTGTAAAATCAATGTGTTACCTCCATTCTCTCTGTATGGAAGTTTGGATTTTTCCACATCTCACTTTAAAACCCTCAAGTGAAAACAGATTACAGGGACTTAAGTGACAACTGCATACGACGTCACATGCAGCTAATCTGAACCTGACTGCCTTTGTCGGAGTGGGGACTAATTAAAACATGACAGGCACATTGCTTATGAGGTCTAATCTCTCACTCTCATCATCAGAACGGGAAAAGACTGCCAACACAAGACTGTCTTAAACTTTAATGCGTTTGAATTTATTGATGCTTTTACTTTGGTTTCAAGAACTGCCAAATGTGAGGTAAACTCAGCCGGCGAAAGTCACTCAAGGAGACTTTTTCAGCTCGCTGTGACACAGCTAGAATGTTGTGTCGATACCTTATGGTAGCAAAGATACATGTTTAGAAGAACCATAGCTATAGAAGGTGCTTTGGAGACTGCATGACACTCACACTCGAAGGCTGGTGTCTGAGCTGGGCCCCGACCAGCCTCTTCCCAGTTTAACCCCTGTCATCTCTCATGGCAATACTTTAAAATTTTATGATATTGTCTGTGCATGCTTATAGCAACATGCTATATTATTGTTTCTACCACTACCTCCTTTTATGGCTCTATAACCACCATAAAATTCAACATTTTATTGTTTTCTTAGATATGTATTACACATTTGGATCTACTGTGTTTATTTACCTTTATTTTGAAGTATGTAACATTCCCTTCTTCCTTATTCTCAAAACAACTAAGCTCTGAAAAACTCTCTGACAGAAAATACACATTTTTTATCCTATTTGAGTACTTGAAACTGTTTTTTTTGTCTGTAACAGTCTGCATCAAAACTACTATATGTCAATAAGATAATATAAGAAGTGTAAAATACTGTATTAACATCCATCTGACAGTTAAGGCAGTATAGTCTCCTATCTTTGTTCCACCCTGCCAAAAGACCTAATGAGAGCCATTCCAGCAAAGAACATGTGTCTATTATTTTCTCTGAAATAAATAAGTGGAGTAGAATAATATATAAGGACACTGTGTGGAAAGAGTGATAAAAGACAAATAGAAATGCTTCTCCACTGTCTGATCTAATGACTGTTTATGTGAACTGACTTTTTAAACTCTAATGTGATGATGCCCCCTTGTGGCTAAAAAAAAAGAAGTTCTTGCCTCTGGTTTAGCTGACCCACATCATTCCTGGTTACTCTCTCACTGTAGAGAGAACTGTGAATCTGGATATAGAATATTTTTCATTTAGCCATATCAAGCAAAAGATCAATAAATAAAACAACATTAAAACGTGTGTCCTTTGTAATATGTTTGAATTGATTGTACTTTTCTTTTTCCTGAAAGGTTTGATTATTCAGCTATTATTCAGAATTGTATTCTGGCATTTGTTTAGCCTAGCTCTCATCAGGCAAAAGGACAGTTACAGTGAGACCAGACTGCTAATGCATTACAACATCACAAATAGTTAAACAAGAAAAAAGGCACATAGATAATTTAGTCTTTGTCTCTCTAAGAGGAAGGTAAAGTGTTCAAAAAAAGATACATTGTACATGTCATAAAACCCCAACATCAATAAACTCTACACAGGATTAAAATGAGGAATTGTAATGATCTAAGGCATCACCACACATTCGTAACAAATACTTTTCAGTTTTTGTATGTGGATTTATTCTATCATTGTACAAGCTACTGTACTTCAAAACACAGCAACACTGGTCTTCCAAAGTTGTAGTAGTAGTAGTAGTAATAATAATAAATAACTCAAAGTCTAAGTAAGATACAGTAGTAGCTGTCAAAA
>NC_050532.1:12066743-12085721 GCF_002922805.2 Oryzias melastigma | reverse complement strand
TATTATATTATTATATTTTGTATATAATGTTACTTTAAATGAGTAAAATAAACATGTAATAATAAATAATAATAAAAAAAGAACAAAAAATTTAATGACTAAAATTATTATTATTACCACCATACTAAGAGTTTCGCAACCCAGAGGCGCAAAATTTACACCGGAGTTGCCAGGTTGGAGGTTGTCTTTCTTTATTCCACGAGAGGACACCGAGGCAACAACCTTGGCAACCACGACTATGCGCAGGATACAGCAGGCAGTATGGCGGACAACGAAAGTGATTTGGAAACATACGGGCTGGAATTAGCTCTCGACACGCTCTGTCTAAGGTATTGCAGCAGGGAGTCATCTCTAAGCAGCAAAGACTACTGTTCCAAGTTTTGTGAGGTATGTTGGGTTTATTTTTTAGCTAATAATCAACAAAATTGTTGACTATTTGTGGCTAACGCGGCTAGCTTTGCTAGCTAACGTTAGCCATCAGGCTAGCTGTATTTTACAGTAACAACTACCATTACCCGTCAGAATTGTAACCCTACTGGATAAACCATATTTATTATGCGTTATATACATTTCATATTCAGATAACTTTGTCTCGAAATTGTGTTTTGGACTAACATTTGTATAAACGTGGTTTCATTTGTGCTTAAAGAAGCTAAGCTTGTTGACCCAATGTTGAAGAATTTAGACAACAATACTTCTTCAAAACTTCAATTGCTGAATGGTTGATAATAAGATAAATAATATTTAAGCTGGGAAATCGTTTGAAAGTCCAAAATAGAAGCTTGAGTACAGTTTTGCTTTTGTCACATTTTGTACATTCAGTGCAGAGATTGGGCAGTACAGTGCATTATGCTTTCAGTTTCCATTTTTATAACAGCTTCTGCAATGGTGGAAAACGTGTATAGCCCCAATAGTTAACTATTTCTCTTCTTTCAATCCTGGCTGTTAGTGCACCCTAGAATGTAAAGCCAGCCCATTAATTAATATAATCCAATCAAGAATAAGTGCAACTAAGTCCTCCATTCAGTCCAATTAAATTAAGGATTCCTCTATATTGGGGCTGCACTTGGTTGACCATATATCTACTTGAGATGTCAATCTTCTTTCATTCACGCCGCTTCTTTCTTGGGGTCTGTTTTTTTTCCTTCTTAACAGCTAGTTGAGGAGTACACAGGTCAGTGGCAAGTTCCCCTCCCTCAGTTGAAGGTGCTGAGGACAGCGCTCTGCAGCTTCACCAGAGCCACAGCCGGCTTTCCAGATGACTGTCAAAACATCCAATATGTTCTCAGCAGTCTGGCATTGTAAGTGCCTTTTACAGGCTTTCATAATCATAACAAATTAACTCTCATCCTTAAAACGGAAGTACACGTTAAATGTGGTATTAACCAACCTAAAAATCCCCCATCTCCTCTTTTATCAACTACTTTCTGTCTCTTGTGTTTCCATCCTTATACCTCAGAATGTAGTTTTTAAATCTGCCATTTGTGTGATGTAAACATAAGTTTGACCCCCGTGTTGTGTTACAGGAGTTTCTTTGAGCTGATGCTGTTCTTTAGCAAGGAGGAGTTTGTGGAAGAACCTTTAAAAGACATTCTTGATTCTTTTCAGGTGAGAACATCTGAGAGTTTTGGTCCCTAATTTCAATTTCCCCTCAATGTTTTTTCAACTATCAAAATGTAATTTGTTATCAGCTATTTTCATTGTGGAACTTTATTTACTACTTTTTCTTCAGAAGCAATCATAACAAAGCAAAGTGTTATTGTGACAATACCAAATATCACTGTATCAGTTGTAAGGCTATGTGGACATACCTGTATCCTTTTAGAAAATTAGAGTGGGTGTTGTTTTTTCAGGAATGCCACTTCAAGCTCCTGAGACATAGGAACATCTACCTTCAGCACTTGAAGCAGGTTATTAAAGGAGGGGGCCCGTGGGAGAATCCTGTCCTTCAGGGAATCTTGAAAGAAGCGGATTTGCCACAAAATGAGGGTATGTATTACAGAAAACATAAGGAAGTTTGTCTTTGGAAGAGTAGTTCTTTAATGCAAAAACTTAGATTAGCTTTAAACATGAAATTGTTAAGATTTTGTTTATTTCCCCTTTAAAATATTCCACATTTGCAATGAATTTGCATTCGTGGGACGAGGATCAGAGGGGATTGTGTGGGTTGAACCCATGAAAAATCGAGCTAAATCTTCTCTGCCATTCCCAAACAGTTTATTCTGTCATTGTTGGATTGGCTGCCTGAAGACAAATATGCTGCCACATAGTATTTACTTACTTTTTAAGTATATTTACATCCAATAACACTAACTGTAATCTCTCTAAAACCCAGTGTAGAAGAGAATACATTTAAAGTTGACCGTTTATTGTTTGCTTGAGTGAAAAAGGTGCAGGTACAGAATGAGTGTTGTGGCATGTTATCTTCAGTTTTTCCCTAAATCTGTCATCACTATGAATTTGTAATGTTTGGTAAAAAGGGGTTAGTTTAAACCTATTTTTGTTGTAGCTCTGAGAATTAATTTCTAAAGATCAAGTTTTTTTTTTTTTTTATTGGAGTATTAACTTTTTGGCTCATACAGCCTTAGAAAAGTGCCTGCTTTAACATTAAGACGAGGAGTAAAGGAATAAAAAAGTATTTGAACCCCCTCAAATAAGTTCCATGAGTGTCACTTTACTTTTCAAGATGATGGCAACTTCACTATTGTTCCGAAACATCTATTCTGATTTCTATATGTTCTTACTTTCTGAAACAGTGGAGGACTTCTTAAGCTCAGAGCTGCCCATTTTCTTGGAGCTGCGCGTTCGATATCTCCAAGCTTGTGAACGCATACAGGAGGCTATGACCCTGGCTAAAAGCTGCCTGGAAAATCATGAAGCAGGACAACATCTCTACTTCCACCAGGCCTACCTGACCTGTCTCTACAAGGCTTCTCTGTATGAAAACCTTAACAAAGAGGTGAAGAACTTCTCTGAAAATCTGTGTATTTGAGGTCTGTTACTTTTGAAAAAGGATACAAATTTGATGACCTTTTCTTATGTTGCTGGTTAGCTTCAAATGAAATTGTCTCTGGGTAAATCCTATTTTACTTGTCATGTAATTAGTCTTATTTTGCATTGGAAAAAAATGCTTCCTGTTATGGTCACCTAATCCAAGACATCTATGTTAACAAGTACTGTGCAATAAAAAAAAAAAATTGTTGAATATATATGATGTCCTCCTCAGATGGCAGAAATAGACGGCCGTGACGCAGTGGAGATTATCTGCAATACCGAGAGTGTGGAAAAAGATGAACTTCTGCTGTCGCTTTGCAAAGCTTTCCTCACTCGGCAGCTTCACAACGGAGACATGTATTACATCTGGTAAGATGGACCTAATTCAAGGCTGCTGGCCTACTATTTTCTTTTTAGTGTTTCTGCCCTTAAAGTTCTTTATGAGTACAAGTAACCTGAGTGAGGTAGTTAGAAGATAGGATGAAGAAAAGAATGATAAGTGTCACGATGACCCTTTATTACTAGAGTTTAACATGCATTTTAGTTGACTTTACTGGAAGTTACAATGCTCTGTACTTCCCGTTCTATCAATTATTAAACTTTTTAGATCAGAGGAGCTCTGCCATGGCGAGGTTTAACTGATTTGACTTCTTTCAGGGACTTGGTTTTCATCTGGAGCAGACTGTATCTCAGGGCCCATCCGTCTAGACAAGGCTTCCTCACTGAATGCTTACAGTTGGCCTCCTCTGCTACCAACGTGAGAGCCATCTTCCCCTTCATCAAACTGGTCACTACAGAGGTGAGTCTCCACAAGTCATATTCTCCAACCCTTCTGAATAAAATCCTTATATTTACCCTCTTTATTAATTGTTTTAAGGTTATGCACCTTATGTTTAAGGACTCACTTTTTCAAAGCAAGAGCAGTTTTCCTTTATTTGGCTTACTGTTTTCTTTCCTTTGAATAGCTTGGAAATAAAGGAGTGGAGGTGTGCGTGGAGCTTTGTGCCAGAGCGCTGCAGCTGTGCGATAAGCAGGCTGACACTGTAACTCAGTCGCTTGTCTGCAAGACCATAGCCTTCCTACTGCCTCATGACCTGGAGATCTGCCGAGCGTGTGCCCTGCTCGTGTTCTGCCAGGAGAGGAGCCTGGAGGCCTACCGAACTGTCTGCCTGCTTTACATGCATCCTGATCAGGAGGCGAATCCTGACAGCAACCCTGTCCGGACGAATGTTCGCTTCCATATTCTGCAGGTATGTTAAAAAAGAAAAAAAGTTCTTAAGGAAAGTGATCTTTATGAGTTTATCACTTTTTGTAAATTATTTTTTTCAGATGCTCAAGGAGCGCTTGTGTTTTGACCCAGAATTTTGGAACCTACTAACGCTTAGAACTCATTGTTTGGAGTTGATGAGTGACAAGGTCACCAAGGATGCTGTTCTCAGTGAGATGAAGGAGGAAGAAGAAAGAGAGTGCACCCAAGAATATTTGCCAAATAAATCAGCGCATAGCTCATGCATTCTCGGTTTAAAATCATGCCACTGTAGTCCAACTGCAACTCCAAGCAAAACGCTACCAGAACAGAAACTTGAAAACGGGGCGGAAGAAAAGTCAGAGCAAAGCGATGCACATTTGAGAAGGATGAAATGGAGAAGACGAAAGAGAACAAAAATAATCTCCAGTGAGGAGTTTGATCTGGATCCAGAGATCACATATGACCTCAAATCAACCTCTTTGGGTAGCAAGCCCACATATTCACTACGGCGGAATCACGCAAAGACGGAAAATTCTGCCTCTCTTAAGCTCCCTCTGAACCGCAAGAGGGAATACTTGTCGAGATGTGTGAAGAGTCAAATACTAAAGAGAAAAGGGCGAAAGAGAAGATGGTTGGAGGGTCTTCCACGGCTCGAGCAGTCACAGGCAGTTAAAGAGAATATAGTCATAGTTAGAGGGCGAAAGCGGGGAAGGAAGCCTTTACATAAACTGGAGCTCTCTTATCCAGACAATGAAATGAACCTCGAGAAAGAAGGTGATGATGTCAACGAAAAAACTGGCATGCGTGACACAGTGCAGGATTTGCCTTACCGGGATCAAAATCTGGAAAACCAGAATGAGGAGAAAGAGAATAAACCTGAGCATCCAAGTGTCCCTGGGAATGAAAACGGATGCCACGCAAGCACAGTCCGTGGTATTACTCAACAAATTCAAGAAGAATCTCCAGCTCAGTTTGTGTCCGAGCCACATGGAGACCCACCGACTCGCCCTCAAATCAATATTCCTCTTGTAGAAGCTAATCCTGAGCTTGACGGACCACTGCTGAAGTTACTCGAGTGTCCCATCGAACTGTTGCACAACTATTCCCTTCTATCCCAACAGCTTGAAAATGAGAACGAGGAGCTTCTGGAAAGTAAACAATCCGATGACAGTGCAAAAGAAGACCTCCAGCCGGAACAGGATATAGAAATCCCAAACCTTGAGGTAAGTTGTGTTTACTTCAATAATCTTACAGATAATGCACTAAAAGATGGTAATTGAGTGCATGAAAGAGTAGGAAAATGTAATCGAACAAAACAAATTGCTCTACTATTTATGATTTTGAAGACGGTGAAGTTTGCTGCAATGAATCCAGTGTTTTTTTTTTTTAACGTTTGCTTGATTTATCAGCATGTAGATTTGCTTTAGTATAAAGGCAGTGTGACATTTGTTTTAAATATTGTATTTTCAGATCTTTAGAGAAAAAAAAATCATTTATTATTTAAGAAAGGTTGAGCTTAAAAAATATATATATAAGGTTTTGTTTTAAAGACCCACTCCAGTCATGTTTTGAGCTATTTTCAAAGCCTTTCCAGTGGTCTTTTAGTTATGACTATGCAATTTTTAGCTTAAATAAAAAAGTGTCATTTTCTAAGAGAAAATTCCTGCAGAGCAGCAGTAGTTCATTAGAATTTTGCTTTTGAGTTGTGGATGGGACTGTTGGCGCATAACAACCCCGTCCTCTTCCCCTTCCTGTGGCTGAGAGCTAGGAACTGGGAGCTTGTGCCACGCCTAGCATATACTCTACATCACAAATGCGCTCTTTCTCAAACAGCATTTTTTTCTGCTCCTGATTCACAACGATTTGCATGAAGAAATACTCAGAAATGCAATTTTGAGCTTCATTTTCAAAATATTCTTCCTCCATCATAAGAACGTAACAAAATAATGTAAAAAATACAAATTTAATCATAGTGGATCTTGAAAGAGCGCCATGTTGAAGGCGGGATTAATTTTGTTTTAAGAAAGTAGAAATAATCTTTGAAAAAAACAAGATTACGCTTTAAGGATGTTCAGGTTTCTTGGATTGACTGTTTCCATTGAATATGCCTCAAGTTGTTCTAATTGTTGTTTCTTTGTCTTTCATTCAGCTCAAACCCAAAACGACATGGAGGGATAGAGTTCTCCGGACTCAAAAATACGGCCATTTATCATACCGCTGCAACCTCTGCTGCAAAACCTATAAGGGTCTGAATGTGATGAGGCATGCAATTTCCCATCTGAAAAATGGAAAACCGAAATGCATCCTCTGTGGGAAACGCTTCAAACAGTTCCCTCTGGCCAAAAAGCACGTTCTGGACCACATCGATGAAATGTGCAAACAGAAACCCCCAGATAAGGAGCCAACCACTGAGACAACTCCAGCTGCAAATGGGATTATAGACAACACTAAAAAGCCTTCAGAGTCTCACCATGAAGGTAAGACTTCATCTGCTAAAGTTGAAGCTTCAGAGCAGAAACCCAAAGGTAAACCCAAACTGGAAAGTCTCACAAGGGAAGAACGAATCATCAGGAACGTCCGCATCCTCCTCAAAAAGACCTCTGGGATTCATAAAAAAGACGCAGACTCCAAGACACTCAGGCAGATGGACTTCAAGGATGAGCAAGTGATCATCACAGACGATCTGATCGTCATAAAAGAGCCATTTCTAATACAGAATAAAGAGGGAGGAGAGGACCAGGAAACGCCAGCAGGAGAAAACGGCTGCAGTGTGGAAATAAAGTTCCACTTGTGCCCGTCAGACTCCTGTGATAAAGTCTTCATGAGGTTAGGCTGCACACTGATGAAGCATGCTCTGAAATGCCATGTGAATGAGGAGAAAGTGCTGGAGAAGACTTTTCTCTGGTCCAAGCGAAGGTGCAGCTTCTGTCTCAGGTATTATTCCGTTTCAAATCTTAGTTGAAGTTGTTTTTCCTCAATAAAAATAATTCTGCTTTTCTCTTACAGGCAGATTCATTTTTATCAGCATTACAAAGACCACGTGAAGCTTCACGGGCCTTCTCTGCCGTATTTCTGCTACCATTTGGAGTGTACCAAACGTTACGCTCAGCAGCAGGAGTTAAAGGACCACGTCAAGACCCATCAGCCCTTCAGACCTCACTGTCAATTCACAGACTGTGAGAAGCTCTTCTCAAACTGTCAGGGTGTCTTTGACCACGAATGGAGGCATTATGTCCCCGCTCCACAAAAAGAAGAGTTGGAGCCTGTACCCACCGTAGTGAAACAGCCCAGCTCTGAAGCTCCATGGAAGCAGAGAGTGAAGATTGAAGAGATCTGGCTGCAAAGCAGGAAGGTAGAAGGTTCCACTTTGGATGTTCACGTGGACAGGATTAAAGCTGCGGAGGAAATGTGTAGAGGAAGTGTCCCAGATGAAAGCCCAAACCTGTCAAACTCTGAGAATTGTTTCAAAGAAACTGGTGATAATCAACAAGTGGAAAGTGATAGACCAACCGTCAATGGGTGTGAAGATGTTCCACAGGAGCCGAACACCAATTCCACAACCCCCGCTACCATTAAGAGTTCCGTTAAGAAAAATCAAAAGAAAGTTCCTAGAGATTGGGACGTAATAGACGTAAAAGAGGTGGAGGATGTGTCCACTCTGGCTGAAGGGATCCAGAAAGATGTGGGTGAGCCGCACATCACCGAGCACAAAACCTTCAAGCCTGAAGACCCCGCCTACGCACCTTTTGTCAAAGCTCCTTTCATCAGACCGCCGCCCTCCACGTACCTGGACGAGTCAGTCCTCTCCATGCCCAAGAGAAGGGCTTCAGACCAGCCCCCGCCTAAGAAATACTACAACAAGAAAAACAAACCCACCCAAAAAGACGCAAATGAGGTTGCGCCGGCCCCAAAACAAATCCGACACCGCTGTGACAAATGTCTGTCCTCTTTCAACACTTCAGAGGAGCTGCAGAAGCATCAGACCCTCAACACCTGTTCTTCTCTCTTTGGTTTTGACTCAGATGATGAAAGCTAAACTTGTTTTTCAGAACAGGTGCTAACTCTTTGAAATTATACAAAATGACAAAAAAATCACTTGCAAATGAAACAGATTTATAGATTCAAGACGCTTCACAAATAGTGTGCAGAACTTACAGGTCTGTATGTTCAGCAAATGTGTTCTTCCAAATGAAAAGGCACAGATGAGCCTTAGTTTTGCTCTGGAGCATCCAGAGTTGGTTCATCCTTGGAGGATGCTTCGTAAATAAAACCTATCATGGAAAACCCTCATCCCACAACCTCATCTCTGGACAAGAACCCAACCGTTTTTTCAGTCAGAGACATCTTCAGATCTACCAGAATCCTGATCACTTCTTGCACACAGCTATAACTCACTGCAATGTTGGAAAATAACTACTTTTTTCTGATTTGTGAATTTGAATTGAAAAAGAATTCTAACTTTGATGTTACAAAGACAGCTGAAAGTTAAATTGTTATATAAGTCATAAAAAGAACAGTGTCTGATAAGTAGTAAAAACCTATAGGGATGGTGCTCATTATTTGAGTTTGCATTTCATCCAGTATTTTGTTAAACCTGCATTGGAACGGCCTGAAATATGTGTATTTGTTTGTGAAACAATAAAATGTAAAATAGTGCCAAAACTGATTTACAGTGTTTAAACTGTAGAGAGAATAACAAGCTAAAAAACAATTAAATGTACAATACTTTGTATTGGTTAAGATGTACAAACTTCTTAATGGTTGATAATGCAGATTTTTTTTTTCTTTTTTGTGTGCATTGTTTTAAATAAAACTGCATTAACTCTTATTTATATGTACAAATGTAAACTTTTTTTAAACAATATTTGCAACATTTATTTTCTTAAAAGTGATTGAATTTGATTAAATAAATTGTTAAACACTCTTCATATGAAATGATTTTCTTTCTCATATTCATAGACAACCTTTTCCCTCCCAACAAAACAATATTGTAAAATCTAATAAAGTAATAACTGATTTAAAAAGAGAAGTTCTCCCTTTAAACCAACTGCTACCAGATTGTGAATGTGCTTTAGTTGCACCAATACGTTCCAGCAAATGCAATGAAGAAGCACAATTACAGCAGACAGACTACATAATACATCTTTATTTTCAGCATTGCATATATCACTGTTGAACACATTTGAACCCCAAGAAGTGGGACTATAAAACAGTATCATAACTAGATATTTAAAAGGGGTTTGCATCACAAATATGAGGTATTTTTAAGAGGTGCTGGGAACTTTAAACGTCTTTTCTTTCTTAAACAGCCTTTATCTTTATCGCTGAAAGATAGAATTCATAGAGAAAGTGCAAACAAGTTTTAACACAAGACTACTAAATATTTAATTTTTAGTTGTAAATTCATGGCACAGCAAATGATGTTGGTGCTGCCAGAAAAGAGGCTTAAAAGAAGAGAAAGTTGAAGGATGAAGTTAAGGAGGAATGTTGATGTAAATGGAGAGGATAATTTGCTGTGGTGACTCCTAAAGTAAGCAGCCAAAGAGAAGTATATGAAGGACATCCGTCTGTATAGATTGTGGTTGTTTGTTTTCATGTAAAAATCAGAACTAACTTTAATGCCAAAACTTTAGAAGCAATTCAGTTCTTTTTGTTTTGTTTTTCCTGCTAAAAATCAGCATTCAAAAGTTTTCTAGTAATCCATGCAGCAGCAGCAGCTCTGAAACATGCTGTTAAACTGTTAATGTGACAGTACAAACTCGAGGAAAGTATCTGAAAATAAAAACAACACTTTGCTGTGCAAACGTGTCGACAGGACAGTATCTGCATGCATCATTCAAGTCTGCGGTCCTTTCAATAGCATGGTTACTATTTTTGGACTAAGAAAACTACATTTTTAAACTATTATGTAGAAAAGTGTAGCAGATCTTGCATAGAAAATCGTACAATGCAAACAGATTAATTTACTAAAGACTAGATACTCCCTTATATTCAAGTTTGTTTTTGCTTCATTTGGTTTTAAAATAATTAAATTCAATTCAAATATATTTTACATATTTCTATATTTGTCCTAAAGCCTGTAAGTGTATAATATTTTAACTTAATATCTCCTTTTATTATTTTAATCACTTAAGAACTTGTTTAAATTACTTGTTTTTTTAAGGAGTAAACACTTAAATCTGCATTATTATTAGAAATAGCACAAAATACTTTATTTAAAGCAACAAAACTCTTCACTAATAGTAAATGACTGATATAAAAAGATTAGGAAAAGCTTCATCGTTTGCTATAATCATTTACTTTTTGAAATCCATTTACAGGTCAATATAAATTATGTATTTAGAAGAAAAAACAATACTCTCAAATATTTGAACTGCTCTTAGAGAGCTTTCAAATCTGCAAAGTGTCAGTGCGCTCCACAAAGTTTTTAGAATGTGACTGTACTGTAAATTACAATGGAAGAACTGGATTCTCAAAGGGCTGACGACATACAAAAACAGAGAAAAGGACTGAAGATTAGATAGAGTAAGGCAGAAATGAAACACAGGAGGTTATGTGACAGAACCTACTCCCATTTTTGCTTGTAGTTTTCTGCAGATTACCGGTACACATGCTAAGAAACTTTAAATCTGCTCACAGCTGCTTTTTTAGCTACATTTCAGTTATTTCAAGTGTAAAATCAAGCATTTAATTAGCTATCCCATGCAGAAGAAAGCAGCTTTAAACTTACAGAAAAAAAATGATGCTGGAAAAAAAGCATGCCAATGTGAATCTTTAGGTTTGCTACACATGAAAGAGCAGGTTTGTGAATGATATGGCTTAGAAAGGCAGCTCTGATGAAACCTGCCACATGATTACCCTGGCTAATGAGAAACTGCACTGAGAGCACACTCCTGAGTTTTAGGCATGGACAGGCCAGCACAAAGCTAATGAGCATTCAAGTTTATAGCATAGAATGGATGTTTGAATCTATAAGGTAAGCTGATGAAATATATGCTTGTTTTTTTGTCAAAACGTTTCCCTTTTAAAGACGGAAAGCAATCCAAAGTGGTTTTTAGTTAGAGAAAGTCTGCCTAAAAAGCATTTTTGCGTGTTAGTGCAAATGTGCATCTCATCCAGGTTATAATTCATTCACCTTGCAGACAGGTAAATGCAGCTCAGTAGAAACAAACGAGGTACAAAATTGCGTGCATGCTCAGTGGGAGCTGTTGGAGCTCCAGTCGTAAGGGAGGAAGCTGACTTTGGTCTTTCCGCCTGAAAGAACACCCTGAAGGCTGGTCTTCTTTGGAGAGTCGCTCATGTGATCCAGCACCCATTTCAGAAGCTATTAAAGGAATAAAACAAGTATACTTTTTAATTTTAAGTCACCAGAAGCGCAAAAGAATGTTTTGCCTTATGATACCTTCTCATCTGTGTCTCCAAAATCCGCCCTGTACCACTTGAATATCTGACTGAGTCGCACCTCTCCTTTCCCAGAATCCACCACACAAGCGTCATCATTTTCCAGAAAGGCCTCAGCTGCTGTGCGGAGTTGGCTGTCGATATCCTGAGAGGATGAAACCCACAAACAATCACTGATGTCACAAAGAAGACTTATTTATTTGGAGTCAGTGCACAGATCTGAAACTAACTGACCTGTGGGGTGTATGTTTTAATAGGAGGGCAGCCCTTTGCTCCACAATTCAAGGCAAAATGAATGAGAGGCTCAACATCTGGGAGGGCCACCTAGTGGTCAATGGAGGGAGTTGTTTTCAGGTCAGAAAAACATTGAAATTCCAAAAATTTTCAAGAGGACCTGGCTGCAGACATTAATGGTCAGAACCAAAAATCGCTGAAAAAAACTTCATTTTAACTAACAGTTACAGTTTTTCCCATTTTAAAATGTAATAGGTTTCTGAACACCTTCGGGTTACGGGGAAATTGTATCATTTCCGCTTTTGCCTGATGTCTGGCGCCATCTTGTCCGCAGCCACATCCATCTCAATATTTTTAAATCACAGGAAGTCAGCACACCTGAAGCCGTGGATCCGTCTTGGAGAAAGGCTTTCGCAGCTGTGCCACACCTTTTCTGTTCCCTCTCAGGACGCCATTTTCAATGTCTTGTAATGTGAAAACCTCTCCTCCAATCAAGTAACTTACATAATTGAAGAACTAGAACATAAGATCAAACAATACTTTATAATCGTTGCTAAAAAAAAAGAAAAAGTAAAAACTAGATTATTATTCAAAAACAAATATAAACATGACAAATCTACTCAGACAAAACACATTTCACACATTTCCAGGTTTATTGTAAAAAAATTTTTCTTAATTATTAAATCAACTCTAAATACAAAAAAACTTTATATTTTTGGCTATAATGATATGTAACTTTCCATCAAACCTGTGTTCCTACCCTGTATCGATGCCACCAGTTGGTGGGGGCCCCGAGCCGTAGGTACCCGTGGATGACTAAGGCGTTGTATATGTTGATGAAGAAGGCCAGCTTCTCCTCCCGGCTCAGCGACAGCAGCTCCACCCTCTGGAGCTGAATGGCGAGGTCACAGTAGCGCTCGAACGCCGGGTTCACAGACATGCCTTTATAGTCAACAGACTGAGGGCGCAGAGAACAGGAGAAATGGAGAGCAATCACAAACAAGTGTGACCCACTTCATCCACACTGAGGGCACAGAGAAGGGCGGGTGGGGAGGCGGCGTGCGACCGAGGCCGTTACCTTGCCATCAGCAGAGAGATGCTCCGAGAATAGTTTCAGGATCATCTCTCGTAAAAGCAAAGACAGCTCAGCAGCTGAAAGAGGGAAAAAAGATGGTTGATGGTGGTTAGATGGGTCTAGTGAGACACACAGAACCAACAGATGAATGTTTGGAGAGTCAACACACTATTGAAAGTTCACAAAACTACTGAACAGGAAAAAAAGTATTACATTAAAATATTAAATTAAAGAAAAATCATTTTATATTTTGATCCTGGCTTCTGATTTTGGGGGAGGAGTCAAAATTGGGAATGAGATAAAACAGGCTTTTATTTGCTTTTCCATTATTTGACTAGCAAGAACTGAGCACCACAGACAGTCTTTCCTTCCTGTGGCGATAAAATTGTGTAACTCTTCTATGAAAACCAGCACATTTCCTAACACCAGCTGACAGCATTATTTTTTCCTTTTTTCACACTGAGAATTTCAACATTTATTTGAAAAATGTGTTTTGTTTGTTTGCCCGTGTTGAAACCTTCGGAGGACATTTAGCATATTGTGCTTTAGATCATTTGGTCAAAATATGAGTGGTGATTTTTTTTTTTTTACTTTAAATGTGAAACGGAGAAGTTTCAAGACTTTTTTTAAAGGCTTTTTAAGGTATTATTTTCAAATTTATAAATTTGATGCTTTTAAGACTCTGCGGGAACCCTGTGAAATGCAATTTCCCCCTAAGATAAACTATTTTGATTGGATTTGACTTGATTTACAAAACCTGTTAAAATTCAAGGTGTTACAAGAGAAACTGCAATGGCAAACATCCGATCTACATCTGCACACATTTATTATTTGTGGACCGACAGAAAAAAAGAACAGAACAAAAGGATTCACTTTGCTAAACAGGTTTGACTTGAGTTAGCTGGTTAATAAAAGCTGGGAAAACATTGAAAGCTTACACACAAGAAAAAAAAAAGTGACATTTCAAAAAATAAATTGTGAATTATATAAACCAAAAGACATCACTGCCAAGCAGAAGAAGGATTCTAAACAGGCCTTCAATGATTTAATTGTTTTGGGCTGTAAACATTTTGCTCATTTGAAATTAAATGCATAAACTATAAATTTCAAAACAAAAATGTCAAAAATAACTTTTCTGCACGGCAAGTTTCACAATCTACCTTCAATTTTTGTTTATTTTCAAAAACCAAACAACATTAGGAATTTATTATTGATAACATCCTGACTTATCCAAAAAAAAAATATATATATATATACTTTAAGCTCAGCAATTATCTGGTTGCTGAGTTATTGTGGGTTCTGCCAACTTTGAACCTTTATGAAAGGTTTAATGGACAGCCATGCTGCAGATTGTCTTTTTTTCCTGACTGACATGTAAAAAAGTAGATCACTGAAGCCTGCTTAAGCTTTCAACACCCACATATCCATCACAAACACACTGAGAAGAGCCGTCCACAGGTTCAGCAGCCAAAGAGAACTAGATTAGAGAGTGTTGAAGGGCGTTAATCAGCGGGGAATGTGAAGAGTGGGCGCTCCCCTCCTACCACACCTGACCTACCCTGTATGGGACTGCAGGTGGCAGTGCGTCCTGCATTGAGAGCCGAATGGGGGTCGTCTTCCAGCAGCCGGTACAGCGTCTCCGTGGCGTCTTTTTCCGCGACAAAACTGCTACCCTTCATCCCACAGCCATACACTCCCACCATGTACTTCTTCTGCAACAACGCCAGGCCCGTATGGCGAGCATCATCCCCGCCTGGCACGAAACGGCCACAGTTCAGAGCCGGACCGCGCTCGCCGGACACATGAGCGGAGCTTCTCACTTACCCATGCCCTTTTCTTTGTGCAGCCAGTCAACTAGCTGACTGCCTAAGAAGCTCATTTTGTACAAAGTCAGCCCCCTCCTGTGACTGCCAATCACACCTGCATGCTTGAAGTCCTCCACCAGGTCTGCCAACTCATCTCTTTCACACCTAAACTCTGAGTGCGTTGGAATGTCCCGACACAGCCAGAAAAAGACACACAAAGACATGGAAGTTCAAAGCATCAGCAGGCCGGGATATAACAAAATCCAACTGAAAGCTTTTCTACAAAAAAATAATTCAATCCAGTATTTATTTTTGTCCAATAAACTAATTAAAACCAATGTACAATTTCCAAAGTTGTGCTATACTAACTGTTTATGTAAAAGCAATACTTGTGTGACCACAAAAAAAAAGAAATCAGGGAAAAATCCTCTATACAAAGACCCACTCTGATGACATTTGTAATTCTAGTTCTTGAGGGATTTTTCTAATGATGGAGGACATATATGAAGAAAATTAAGCTCAAACTGCTTTCCTGAGTGATTTCTTTATTCACATTGTTGTGAATCAGGAGCAGATGAAAAAAAGTTGTTTGAAATAGAGATTTTGTGACCCAAAAATGGATGGGCCACAAGCTTCTTGCTTCACTCCAACTAGATCCGTGAACGACTTTGCTGGCTCTAAACTATACGGCTAAATAACTTCAATATAGCCTGCCATTTTTGCCTCACCGATAATAGTAGGTTGGGGGAGTGAGGGGCTGCAAGCTAGTGGAGGAGGGTGTAAACAGAGAGCTCTCAGAAATAGGAAAGGCTGGAATTGCTGCGCTAAAACAGCTCTGCCCAAATCTCTGAGGTGAAATTCTAATCAACTACTGCCGAAGTGTAGAAAGAATTAATGAAAAAACGTCATACGTTTTATGATTTACCCAAAAAAAAAACAGCCTACTAAGAATTAAAAGACAACTAGGAACAATTTATAATAGATCAAAAGATGATCAGAGTGGTCTTTGAATATTTAGAAGGAGGGTTAGAGATTTTTTTTGTTTTAATAATCACATCAAACAATATTTGAGACTTCTAATCAAATTTTTTTTTGCATAATCGGGAAGTCCAGGCATGCAGGACTCATGCAAATAAAGTCAAAAAGAACAACAAGAAGCTACAAATTAATTAAGACTTTTTGGGGGATTAAAAAAAATGGTTGAAATGTTTCCACAGAAATGTGCTGCAGTGTGTCTGATAAGCCCACATAATGAGAGACTGTGGAGCGAAGTGGTGCTGCTGGCCTGAGTAACACTATCAAGTTCCTCTTTCATTCACCTTTGAAGGACTTTGCAACACAAGACGAGCACAACACCTGCTGTTACCAAAACACACCAACGTGTCCACATGAGCGGCGCCGTTTCATAACCACTAGTTCTTCTTGGCTCTTCCTCAAACAAAGATGCAATAATATCGACAGTTTCTCTCTAAATAAAGTTTAAGTGACTTTCACAGAACTTTAAGAGCACAAAGTAATGCTCATTTTTAAGATCTTATTTTAAATCCCACAAATATTATTATCCACCATAAAGTTCATGACACATCTGTCCGTACTGTGATAATCCAAAATGCAGATTTCTGTCAACTTCACTCAGAATTGGAGTCTGTTCACTTCAACCACACACACAAAAAAAAAAAACTTTCATCAGAAAACTTCTAACCTCAAAATGCCCGGCATGTTGCACAATAAACTCCCAACACCCCCCTGAATGAAAGAGGACATTTTAGCTATTTGTCTGATTGATGTAAGGTGGGGATAACTGCTCACCGTTATCCGTCTCCAGGTCTGCACGCTCCGATGGATTCTCCTCAGGTAACGGGAGAGCATCAGCAGGCAGAGGTTCTGTCCTGACCAACGACACCAACCTCTGAAGCTCCTCAGGAGCCTAACATTAAAAAACATTAAAAAAAGTACTTACAAAAATAAAAGAGGAAATAAAAAAAAATAATAACACTTCAGCATTGCTTGGATTTTGTTTTCCTCCTCACCAATTTCTGCAGTTCTTCATTGCCCCCAACATAAACGCTGTTGAAGAAGATCTGGGGTACAGTGCTGCGACTCGTCAGCTCCTTCAACTTCGCCCTCAGCTCGGAATGCCTGCCGATGTCCACATCGTGCACTGGCACCCCTAATCGCCCCAGGGTGGCCTTCGCCTGCACGCAGTGTGGACAGCCCTGTATGGAGTACACGGTTATCTGGCCGGGAACACTGCTCGCAAACTCGCCCATCTGCAGAAGAAATACGAAAAAAAAAAACACAATTATTAATGTTAAATGTTAATTTAATACTTTTGTGTTTTAAGTATATTGAGTGTGTGAAGGTCTTTTTTTATATTTGAAAAATGTTGTTTACCATGTGAAGCACTTTGTATGAAAATGTTGCTTTACAAATAAAGTTTTGTTTGAATTAATATCTAGCATAAAATTTTATTCGCATTTTTTTAACTTCCTGGCAATTTCAATCAAACAAACAAGAGATAAACAAAAAAGTAAACAAAGAAAAATAATGCTGAAAGTCAGATAGTGTGAAAGGAAACCATTTTCATCACATTAAAGTTCCTGGTTCTTCAGAGTGCAAAGATTAAACTAATGTTGTGGAGAATATTACATATTTACCCCACGGGAAGGGGAAAAACTCTAAATGACTCCAAATCCTTGACTGTATATTTATAATAAGTAGGAACTTGTACAGTAGATGGTCCAAATTCTTTTAATATTTTTTAACATATGTCACAAAAGTGTTGGGATTTTTTAAGGACGGGAGAAAAAATCCACAAGTTTATAAAGAGAAAAAACAAACAAACAAACAAACAAAAAAATACAAATAAAATGTATAAACAAATAGTTTTTTTTTTAAAACTGAGCTTTTTTTGTCCAACAATTTTCCCCCTTACTCATACAAAAAATGAAATGCATATTTTTATTTATCTCTTAGATACTTTTCTCATCAGTTAATTGTTAGTATATATGTGCAATAATTAAATCCACACAATTCGCTGACACGCACATATTAAAAAAAAATCCAAACACAGCGGCAGCATTTTACCTTTCGATGTTTGGTGCTCCTGTCTGAAGACGAAGAACTATTAGCCCTGTTATTTAAAACATATTTATTACTGAATATGTGTAAGGCATGTAGAAAAGCTGTATTACAGGTAACATACAGCAGTGATCCTCAAAGAGACCCTTCCACCAGTGTTACATGGCTACAGCTCATTGGAGCATCGACTGTAGCTAGCAAGCCTGTTTAATGGTGCCTTCAAGTACTTCATGTAAACTTAAGTCTCCGACGGTGGTCCTGATGCATTCCCGTCGCCTCGGATGAATGTGAATCGGCATACAATTTCAAACAATAGTAATGATGTAAAATACTACTTTTAAATACTTTTATAGAATATAAAAAACAACAGTCATTTTTATACAACCTGCATTTGTCGGAGGTCGAGCCTTTTGAACGCAACATCAGCTGCGAAGCAACGGGAACGGTAATCCACAAAGCCTTGTTTCTACACGGATGCATTTTTCGCTGAACACATGGAAAGCTTTAAGGAATTGAGGGAGAGGAAGAATCGATCAGTGCAAATATGTCAGGTTTATCGACCAGAGAACGTGTTGGACTCAAAAAGATACTAGACTCAATGGAAACTTGTGACTTATTGTCACTCAATGATACCGTTACGAATAGGCTGATAAGGGTGGAAAACGTTGCAGGTAAGATTTCAACTTATTCTGAAAAGGACGAGGAAGTCTACACACTTATTTATTATTATTATTATTATTAGGCTTTGCATTCCAATCAATGTCAATAAAACATATTTTCCGTATTTTTCACTAAAACTATGCAGAACGTATACAATCATTTAATCAGTGCATCGTATTTACTCAACGGATTTGTTGTTTATTTCCCATTGCAGAGGCAAAAGAAGCCATTCTGTCCTTCTCTAAAAATGCAGAAGAGCTTCTGAAGAGAAGGAAGGTTCAGCGGGACCTTATATTTAAGTACCTAGTCAGTGAAGGAGTGAAAATGCTCCCGAGCAGCGATAAACACCAGCTGGTCACAAGAACACTGGAGCTGTGGTCTTCAGACATGGTAGGGACCGGAAGTCACGAGGACTTTTTGAGGAAAAAAGAAAATAAACTTGTTCTTAAAATTAAAACAGTCATAAATTGAAAATAATA
>NC_050532.1:12065625-12066654 GCF_002922805.2 Oryzias melastigma | reverse complement strand
AAAAAAAATTACAATTTTTAAAGATGGTGGAACATCCAGAAATGTATATATATAAACTACAACTATGTAACAATGGATTCATAAATGTGAAATTATTGAAGATTGTTGCAATAAAAAAAGCCAATAGTCTCTCTTATTTGCTCATTTCCCATTCATTTCCTATTTCTATCAAGCACAATACAAGCTTTGTGTATGGTTCCATACAAGATATTTTGCATTCAATTAAATGCTGAAGCATAGTTGAATTAAACATCCATATTAATTTAAGATATGATTTGTTTCTTTAAAAAGTGCTTTAAATTTAATTGTGTGACTTTTTTTTACATCGAAAAAAAACATCCTTTTTTTCCCTTAGCAGCATTTGATTTGCAAAGACTATTGGTAAAAATTTGGTTTGTAAACAACATGATGAAAAGCAACCTAAGAAAATAAAGGAACTAATTTGCAACATGCTAATGAAATGTTTTTAGGTCATTTTTAAAGCACACAGAGCTTAACTGAAGTTTTGGATTTTTTGTAGGTACCTGAAAAAGCCTTGAGGCCCCCCAAACAACCCCAGACAACCCCTGCTGCCAGTGACTTAAAAGCAGAGGTGGGCTTTGACCCTCTGGTAATGGGTCAGCATTTCTGCAATTGGTTCTTTCCAATGCTGAACAGTCAGAACCCTTCACTGAAGCAAGAACCTCAAGATTGGGGACCGCAACATTTCTGGCCAGATGCAAAACTTTCTCTGGTTTCTAGGTAAGAGCGCTGTGACAAGACAGATGCATTTACATACACTTAAATAAGTAATAAAGTTACTGTTCGCACAAAATTCCATGAATAGGCCCATTAGCTTGTCTCAATGCACACAATGAGAACAAAAATCATGTAGATGTACCAGGTTGTTATAAAATGATATATAAATCAGTGAAATAATGAAATGTGTTTTGTGTCTTTGAAAGAGTTACTGATGAAAACTTTGAAGAGCTTCTGGGTGCTGAGCTGACCAGCCTCCGACTCTTATCCCTAACCAGAGATGAGCGCCTC
>NC_050532.1:12049603-12063256 GCF_002922805.2 Oryzias melastigma | reverse complement strand
AGCGGGACCTTATATTTAAGTACCTAGTCAGTGAAGGAGTGAAAATGCTCCCGAGCAGCGATAAACACCAGCTGGTCACAAGAACACTCGAGCTGTGGTCTTCAGACATGGTAGGGACCGGAAGTCACGAGGACTTTTTGGGGAAAAAAAGAAAATAAACTTGTTCCTAATATTTAAACAGTCATAAATCGAAAATAATAGCAGGTTCAGCGACTCGATTTGGTTTTGATACTTTCTTTCTTTATTTCTTTTCTCAAAACCATTCAGTGATATAAAAAAAACATATTTTTTTTTAAAAATGGTGGCATCCAGAAATTATATATATAAACTACAACTATTTGTTATGATTTCAGAAGAGTGCACATTGTTTGGTAACTTTTTCTGTCTAAGTAACAATGGATTAATAATTATGAAATTATTGAAGATTGTTGTAAAATATATATATATATATATATATATATATATATATATATATATATATGCCAATAGTCTCTCTTATTTGCTCATTTCCCATTCATTCCCTGTTCTCTACCAAGCACAATACAAGCTTTGTGTATAGTTCCATATAAGATATTTTGCATTCAATTAAATGCTGAAGCATAGTTGAATTAAACATCCATATTAATTTAAGATATGATTTGTTTCTTTAAAAAGTGCTTTAAATTTAATTGTGTGACTTTTTTTTACATCGAAATAAACATCCCCTTTTTTTCTTAGCAGCATTTGATTTGCAAAGACAATTTTCTTTTCCGTGTCGTGTTGCACAAAAATTTGGTTTGTAAACAACATGATGAAAAGCAACCTAAGAAAATAAAGGAACTAATTTGCAACATGCAAATTAAATGTTTTTAGGTCATTTTAAAGCACAAAGAGCTTAACTGAAGTTTTGGATTTTTTTGTAGGCACCTGTAAAAGCTTTGAGGCCCCCCAAACAACCCCAGGCAACCCCTGCTGCCAGTGACTTAAAAGCAGAGGTGGGCTTTGATCCTCTGGTTATGGGTCAGCATTTCTGCAATTGGTTCTTTCCAATGCTGAACAGTCAGAACCCCTCACTGAAGCAAGAACCTCAAGATTGGGGACCGCAACATTTCTGGCCAGATGCAAAACTTTCTCTGGTTTCTAGGTAAGAAAGGTGCATTTGCATACACTTAAATAAGTAAAAAAGTTACTGTTCGCACAAAATGCCCTGAATAGGCCCATTAGCTTGTCTCAGCGCACACAATGGGAACAGAAATCCTGTAGATGTACCAGGTTGTTATAAAATGATGTATAAATAAGTGAAATAATAAATTGTGTTTTGTGTCTTTGGAAGAGTTACTGATGAAAACTTTGAAGAGCTTCTGGGTGCTGAGCTGACCAGCCTCCGACTCTTATCCCTAACCAGAGATGAGCGCCTCTTTTTGAGTCCTAACCTGCAGCCTCATGGCCTGAAGGCCCTGGCCTCCCCGCACGGCTTGGTGCTGGTGGCAGTGGCCGGTACCATTCACAGAGACACGGCCTGTTTGGGCATTTTTGAGCAAACATTTGGCCTCATCCGCTCGCCTTTGGAAGGAAATAGCTGGAAAATAAAGTTCGTCAACCTAAAGATCAGAAGACAGAATGCTCTGGAAGGGATGGATGTGTCAGCACCAGCTCTGAACTACAACTCTACTGAACTCCAGCAATTTCGCAGCTTAAGATAAATAAAAAAAATGACTTTCTTGCATGACGTTTATTGGGGTGTAGTTTTAATGGATGTACAAAAACACTCTTGCATTTCAGTTTACTTGATGCATAATTTTACAGTTTAAGTGAAAAAAATGACCTTTGCTTTAAGTAAGAGGCTGCTTGTAGGAGATAATTTATGGCCTCTAGGTCACTACAAAAGTCATTTATTTGTTAGCCTGTGCCTTAAAAGATGCTATTTATGCTGTTGTGAATGTTTTTTGTAAATATGTATAAAACAAATTCAAATCAAGAACAGTGTGTATATTGTTACTAATTAGATTATATGAATACAAATAAATGTATAGGTGCACAGTCATTATATTTTTTTAAGTAAATTCATTATTTAAATTATGCTTCCAGAATGTTCTTTATATACAGGTTTCCTTATACTTAAAAGGAAAAGGTTGCCTAGTAAATTTGTACTTCTAGTCAAACTTTTAAAACATTTCTTTTTCAAGATATTTGTATTTTAAGCTGTACCTTCATTTAAATTATTTAAATACGTCTATTAAAGCTTTGCAGATACCGGGTGAGATAAATGATGGACTGTTTTCTTACTATCAAACTTTATTTGTTTTTTCCACAATTACACAAATGTTGGTGCCTGTCTGGCTGCCAAATGTTTGAATTAATAAATTAATTTTAGATGTTGTAAACAGCAAAACGGAATAAAGACAAGTATTGTTTGTAAATATAATATATATTAGTTATTCATAAGTTATGAATAAGATAAATTAGTGGTTTAGAAAAAAATCTATTTGAGTAAAAGTTACAAAAAGCATCTCAAATATTAGCTAAACAAATAGCATTTTTTAAAAATATTTATATAAAGAAAGATCCTCAGTTTAATCTAATCAATCTCATAAAAATAAACTATAACAATTGTTTCCATTAATGCACTAAAAGTTTATACTTTTAAGCTGAATTTGTGTTAAACTAATGTGACCGGTGTCAATATCTATGATTTGTGGCTGTTTTGTGTCACTTAGAATTATTAGTTAATTTTAGTAAAAGGTAAAAGAACACACTTTGGCATTAAGAGTTCAACCTCTCTCAATTTACTCTTACTTGAGCATTTTTGTAGTTTAATGGTAAGAATTTACACTAAAAATGGAAATGACTCTTGTGACTCTTAGTAAACCTAATCATAATACTTTTTTTTGACAGTTTAAAGGTTTTTTTTTCTTTAAGGACAGGCAAGTAAATTATTTCTATGAATACAGTATTTATACAACAATTTTTAACCAATTAACCAAAGGAAAGTGTACATTGTAAAGCAGGAAATAAAACTTAAACTGTTAGGATGTGAATACATTTCAAAATAAGACATAATATAGATGTATACATTAAAGTATAAATAAATAGTCAACTTGTTGGTAGTAAGACTTAGTATCGGCTTTTTTCATTTTCTATTGAGCTACTGATTATTAATAAACTAAACAAAATTTCTAATAACCTAACACTTGGTCCTTTTTTCCCCTTTTTTTGCCACTCCAGGCTATAAATTTGCTAAACCACACACTAGTGATGTCACAACTTGGTCAGTTATCTGAGGAAACTAGCTTTTATCTGTGGTCAGGGAAATGTTTTTACTTAGTCTGAAGTGAAATCCAACGTTTGAATCTGGCTTCAGAAGGATTTTTTTTTTCATGGGGAATCACTTCAGTAAATTGCTTCCCCTTCTGTTGGGTCTAACAATAACGTGTGATCTGTTGACGTCTCTGTTTTACAGGAAGAATCTATAAGAAGTGGATTCTCCCAAAGAATGTGAAGACCTGTTTTTTTTATTATTATTTGTGTATTTTGGTAGACTAAAGTGGATGCAAACAATACTGCATTTTTAATAACTTGTTCAAACTTCTGTGATTTAGATGACAACTAAATATCTGGTGTAAATGGACCAAAAAAAAAAAAATGAATAAGTGAAAGTGGAGGACATCCAAGCTTCATCATCAATTTTGGAACACTTTGTACACAAAAAGTGACATTTTGAATGCTGCATAGAAGATTCAAAATTAACTTGAGAATAAAAAAAAGAAAAAAACTTTCCTCTGTTTTATGAGCTTCAAAATGATGCGATATTACCACAGTAGATGTGAGTTTTCACTGAAGCTACTGAGTCATTCAAGTGGGGGGAATGCAGGGCATGATGGTGACACAGTGAGCCTGCAGGACTCTGTGGCTTTTGTGGGAAATGTTGCACATGGGAAATTATTCTTGGCAGCCACATTCAAAGGCCCACGGAACAGCTAATATCTGTGACTGTATGGTTCGGAGCCACGTGGCCCTTTCTGCTTTACAGCCCCATAGTTGCGGTGAGAGCAAACCACTGCAGCCATTGATCTCAGGCTGAGAAACAATAACAAGCTGCTTACTCTCTGTCTTTATGGCACTTGGTTTCTTTGAGTTTTATTAAGCGGTTTAGGCTCAGGCATCGCCCCGACGTGCGGCTTCTGAAATATCTCTGCGCTGGCGTCTGGCGATGGTTTTGTCTTCAGAGGACCCTTTTTTTCCTCCTGTGCTTTTTCCTTCCCGTCCTCTAATAGGGAAGTGTGTTTCCTATAAAGAAACAAGCTAAAAACCTCAAGCTCCTTGAAATAACTTGTGGGTGGTGAACCATGGAAAGAGCTGCTATAACTTTAAATCCATATTTTTTCACTGTTGATTGACTGCTGTGGATTAAAGCAAATTAAAGACCTTCAGAAATGTTTGAAACTGAGTTAAATACTATTATAAATTATTTTTTTACTTTTCTTTTGTAATGTTACATCAGAATTGGTTGATTTTTAACCAAATTTGAGGCTTGACCCTTTGACAATTGGAGACCAGAAGAGGGCAGACATGCTACACCAGAGAGGAGAAAGTCCCGGAGCTTTCTCCATTAAAAAAAGAGAGAGAACAAACACACAGTCACAAAAACCTTTTAACACTATTAAAGAAGCTCATCAGTTTGTTAGAGGAATCCGAGTTAGCTGATGCTAGCAGGAAATGTCTGCGCCGCCACATCCGAAAGAAAAACTGTAAATTCTTTCTGCTTGAACTGTCTTCCATTAAAGTAATGGAGCTCTAAAAGACAGACTTGTTCAGCTGTTAGGCCTTCGTAAGCACAAGAGGATGTATTTTACAAGTGAATTGTTAGTAATTAGTTTGTGCTGGTGAAGGTGTCGGGAGCACAGAATTCCATGTGTATCTGGAGAACATAGAGCGGGGAGGAAATCAGTCGGTGGGCTTTGATATTTCTCCTGCCAACAGAATGTGTGAGAGGAGAATTCAATCAAAGTTTGACAGAGTTGTTTTGTCATTTTCTTCGACTTGCCCTCCAACCCAGCAGTGTTTCATAAACCTGGACAAACTGGAACGTCGCTGAGGAGGAAATGAGGTCATCAGTGTTTGGTGTGGAAGCCACAATCCACAGCGAGACTTTATCTGTTCCCGGGAAGGGTTTGCGCTTTTCTATTTATCCTGGGATATAGAGTTGACAGGCTGATGTGGCCAGTTGCAAAGGTTTTATTTGAACTGATTCACTTCTGTGCTTCGGCGCAACCGGTCAAGAATATTGTGTTTAAAAATTGATTGACTGATTTAGCTTTTGAGATAACAGACACGATATCCAATTTTATCCATTGCAAATGAACTCCCTTGAAAATCTCAAGATACAATAACATCCCATAGCAAGGATAAAAAAAAATAAAGGTTGCTTTGGATTGACAAGGCAGCCGTCACAGCCACTTTTGTTGCCCGGCGGTGTATCCTCACTCATGCATCATTATCTCACATAAACATTAGAAATACAAGAGCGTCTGGGGAATGAACGCCACTCAAGGCGACAAAGACGGGCCTAAGTGAAAAGATTCGAAGCGGTGACACTCTCATTTAGAGTCAATTAAAGAAAACAGCCACCCGAGCTGTATTTAAGGGCGGCTGGACCGATATGTTTATTCATTCTCAAGCAGACGAGTGCGCTTGAAGCAATGAGCTGATTCACGGTTGTGTTAGATGCATCAGAAGCCGTGGAGGTTACGAAAACATCCCTCACATTGAGATGTACTTGAGTTGAGCTTGCACACAGTTTCTCTTTATCTCTTTATTTGCTTCTATCTCTTCGGTTCACACAGTAGCTCCACTCTGAGTCCCTTTCGTATGCAGCGCAGGGGACTTGTGGGTTTCTTCCCTTAGCTCTCAAGCTAAACAGAGGAGATGTGTGTTATCTGAATGCTGCCAGGAGCTTGTCAGCTCACATTGGGCCAGGCTGACCAAGTGGCCAGTTGGTGGATGTGTGCCGGTTGCCAGACTCCCATCGGTTTTCCTCAGCGGACATCTGCTGTGTGTGTGTGGAAAAGCTGTGGAGTTTGTCTGCAGTTGCATCTTAATCCTCCGTCTCTATAGCTCCAGCCATGCCTGGCCGAGAGAACCACCAGCTCTGCTCACTTTGCTTGTATTAATTGTCCTTGCATGGCTCGCAGTGTGCTTCTGATTACACTCATTAATTTCAATTCCCCTGGAAGCCAACACCCCCGCCATGGCTGCCTTTAGGCATGCACGTACAGATATGCACTCTTTTCCACCTACGGTGCGTGCATTTATGCAGAGTGGCGAGAAAAAAGGTTGACTTTGATCTGCAAATGAAGCAGCATCATCAACACCGCAGTAAATTGTCTGGAATTGATTTGCATCCACTTTTACTTGTTTGATGTTGAGCGGAATTTCTAATAATTGCTTGAATGAATGGAAAAGTGGTTTTATTTGTTCTTTGTGCGCTTTGGTCTTTTTTTGCTAAATGAAGACAGTCGCAAAGTGCTACACGGTCTTAGATCAGCAACATTTGAAGTTTTGCAAGTTAACAAGTATAACCAGATGACAGAAAGGATTTTTGTTCCAACAAAGTGAATAAATAATCTTCTGGTCCGTTAATACATTTTTGGAAAATGTAGTAATTTAAGTCTTTTTGTGTTTTCTTTTTTCTTTGTAGCCTCAGCTGCTTTGACCGTAGAAGGATGTGTGACAAAGGGAAAAGCAGATCTCACCTGCTGGTCATTAGTCAGCATACTCATCACACCAGGTGCACCACATCTGGCAAACTATCAACATCTGGGTTGGTGTGGCCTTTATTAAAAAAAAAAAAATAAACCCTAAAAAAACATTTAAGTTGTTCAAGATAAAAGGACAAAGATAGTTAAAAGGACAGCTTCTTGGTGTGAAATATATATTAGCAGTTGGACTGATTTATTTAAAAGATACAGATCTGCAAAAGCTTAACACATTAAGATGTAGTCTAACTCACAGACGTGCTTAAAGGCTCAAAAAGATGTTTTTGAACCCAAAAGAAGATGAAAAGGAAAATAAAGTGATTAGTAAAATCCCTTAGAAACCTTGTTCTGTGTCAACACCTCTCCACGTCCAATTAATCTAGTTTATTAAGCTCACACAACACCCTGGTGCTTGTGCGCTGGCCTTGCAGGAACAATCTGGATGCAGAGTGGGGTGTGTTTATCCACATGAATGTCCAGGGTGCGTTCAATTCACAGATCTATTATCAGCTCGGTTTTTCGTCTTGTAAAAAGGAAAGTGGTTTCCCTCGTGTGACTACCTTTCGGCAGTCTCTAAGTGGATCTGTGGGGAGCAGTAAAAGTTTTCCATAATTCCGAGCTGTGTCACCTCTTGACCTCCCTCTTCACCTCAGAATCGGCAGTTTTTCTGGGAAAGTGTTGGCCGGGCTAAATTGACTCATCAGACAGATGGACTTTCAAGGGGCTCGTGGGGGTCTCCCCACGAGGGTCGCTGTCGAGAACTGGAACTTGACAGCAAGGCCCAAATAAAAGTCTGTGAAGCTTGACAACTTCCTTGTTGAGTCCACGCAATACAATTAGCAAAACAGTCCTGAACGACAGAATAGCAAAACATTCTGGAGCTCCTTTCCCACGATGCTAGATTATATTTATCAAATCCAATTTTTTATGTTGCTTCATCCTCTCACTGATATTTCTTGAGTTTAGTAATTCATCAAGGAATTACCTACCGTCAAGCTGCACGCCTGGCAGTCCTAAAGCCTGCAGACCAGCTTTACATCTTCACCTGCTGCGATCTTTCAAAAGGACACCCAGATAATGACTACAGATTGCATCAGCTCTGTGGGTGCTTAAAGTCTTCATTACCCAATGGGCAGTGCAAGCAATGGGGCTTAAAACACTGGAGGGTGTAAGCGAAAGTGAAGAAAATCAGTGCTCTAGAAGGTCATATTGATTGATAAAGCACCCTGTGGATTGTGCATTGGCTTGCTCAGTCCCAAGGCTTGTTTGTTGGTGGATATCAGACAGCCGCCTGAAGGCCCTAAACAACGCAGACGGGAAGAAAAGACAGTGAAATCAATGGCTGTCTCACAAAAGGCTCTTGTAAGTTCTTCCCAATCATCCAAAGTGGCTCTTTTGGCAGCTCTTTTTGCACCTATTTCCACTAGAAAAGCACTTGATTCATTACCCGCCAATTGGTTTCCTCTCATTTACAAACAGAAAATGAAAGAGTTTAGATTTAGGCTGCTGTTTATTTGACAAATGTCTTATACTTGGGGGCTATATCCTTGTGAAACTAGCTTCTGATCAGGCTTTTGATAAGTGGGTGCTGACAAGTAAGTGTTCAGCAGTGGCAAACGAGAAGGTGACTTGAGCTGTAAATTGTGTCAAAAGACTCCTTTAAGGTGGAAAATATAAGTAAATTTTCTTTGATTTCTAAACATCTAAAACATGTCTGCAATTTTGATTAACATGCTGCAAACAGCTAAAAAGGCTGTCAGTTAGCAAGAGCATACAACAAGATTGTATAAGTAGCTTTTTTAAAGCAACAACAAAAGAGAAAATGTAGATTGAAGCTAAAGAAACTCCAGTTTTAAGGATGGTTGCAACATGTTTGCAAAACTCGTATGAATGTGCACATTTGAACCATGAAAAATCAAAATCAGTACCGTAGTAAAGTAAAAAAAAATGCAACAATTCTAAGAATTCTTTTTGTTTTGTTATTTTAGAATTTGTATTCACCTCTAAATGTAATGAAAAGTTAAGTTGTTCTGATTATATTTTCCATTAATCACAACTTTCCTGGCAGTTTTATTGCAAGAATTTTGGAACAATTATGTGGAAAAATGGGGCTCTTTTACTTTGGCTCCTTGATCAAACTTTTCTTTTTGAAGATTGAATTTGACATTCCCTTAATTTTTGACATGTGGCCTACATTTTTTTTAATATTCTCTCTTTTTTTTGTCTGCCTATATAGCATCTCTGTTGCAAACATTTTTCATGCATTGCTAACGCCTTAAACGTATGGAGAGAAAATAGTGTCACCCAGATTTGTGCATATGTAATTCTTGATTTGTGTGCACAACTTTGGATTTGTGGATGCATAATTCTTTATTTGTGTGTATAACTTTGTATTCGTGTAATTCTTGATTTGTAACTCATACAAAAAAAAATTGTGCGTAAGTACATAAAGTACAAAATACAATTTACACATTCACAAATTAATATTACAACAGCTTCAAACGAACAAACCAAGAATTACACACAAATCAGGATGAGTCTATTTCTTTCCACACAAAGGCATTATAATATCATACATATATATATATATATATGTATGTATGTATGTATGTATGTATGTATGTAATATTTGTTTAATTACATTTTAGGTTTTGTTTTATTAGTTTCTTTATCAACAATTACTAGGAATTAAAACAATAAAATATTGCACATTAGCTGTTTGAACTGCTGCTTTAATGTATATAACAGTGACATTAATAGAACTTTTTGAAATACTCATTTTTGCTCCTTTTATTTGTAAGGGCCTTCCATTCTGCTGTTTTCATTTGCCATCTTTTCAAAGTGTTCTGTCCCATCCCATCCCCTCATATAAAATGTTCTAGCTCCTCCTCTGGTGGCAGATCTAAATTGACACCAACAGCTACCAGTAAGTCTCTCTTCAACAGCAGCAGTTTCATGATGAATTGATCCTCCAAAGCCAAACTTTTTTCATCTTCTTTATAGTTGAAGTTCTTTTGAACTGCCAAACATTTTTATTCAGAACTGGTCCAACAGTTTTTTGACTAAAGAAAAATCATGGTCTTCCAAAGGTTCCAGCATAAAAGAGACACTTGCAATGTGGAAAGTGCCAGGAATTCCGTTCTGTAAAAGATGAGGATGATGAAGGATGCATACAAGGAAGGAACAGTTGCCTGTTGAGACCAGACCCCTGGTGTTTTCTCATTCCCTGTTGGGCTCCTGACAGAGCCAGATAGGCCTCCTCCTTACTGACAGCCAAATGTCCTCATCCATCCTCATCCAAAAGGCCCACAGGCGTCATCAGCTGCGTCTAAATTTCCCCATGCCAAACCCCAGAGCTGAAATGTCTCAAGTCTCAAAAAAGTGATGGAGCTGAGATAATCCCCCACGGAAACTCTGTCAATATGTCATCATCATCATAGCTGCCATTTTTCAGCACAGTAACCCAGTGCAGATGTGTCAGCAAAACAGTCCCACTTTATTATTGTTTCCTTTCACTTACTATTTGTTGCTGGATATCTGGAATGATGTCTTCTCTGCATTCACAGAGGAGGCTGTTAAACTGAACTACTTGGGACCAGCTCCTTTGTCTTGTTTTGATGAAGAATTTGTCAAGATGAACAGGCACATGAGAAAGTATAACAAAAATGGCAGACACAAATCTGGATGGAACCACATTGAGGTTTTTTTTTCTCCAAATTGTTTAAATAAGGCAATCAGTGTGGGTGAAATATGTTAATATTATATGAATATTACATGGTCATATATTTGGGGATTTGTCAATGTGAAATGTCATGTATAATCCAAATAATTATGCTTTTAAAGTTTCCCTCCAATATTTTTTTAAGTATTATAAAAGTGTTCTTAGTGGTCTTTTAGAAAAAAAAATGTTGTTTTCTTGACATAGTTTCTGCAGAGTGGCAAGGGTTCATCAGTAATTCACCTCAGAGTTGTGGGTGTGACTGTTTTAACAAAAATAAGCCTCTGCTCATTTCCCATGATCCCTTTGTTCTTACTCTGCCCTTCTAGCTTACAGTCCCTCACAACCGCAAGTTAACATTAGCAGTGCAGCAAAAATGGCGAGCAATATCAGAGCAAATTGGCCTACACTTTTAAAGCCAGATGCCACCTGATATGAGGAGAATAAAGACAAACGTGGATCTGTTTGTCTGCAGGTGGAGCTTGTGGACTCCTGCCGATTGTAGTTTGCAAGCAACAACTACGAGCTTTTGAAACGGCATTTTTTGTCTGATCTTAATTCAAACTAGCTGTGGAATAAGTGGACCAATTCGTGCAACAAATTGGCAAATTTCTACAATAAGTGGACTAATATAAGAGTAGAATTTTTTGATTTTCATTTTTATTTCTGTGTTGTATTTTTCAACTTGCTTTAAATGACATTATGTGTTATTATGTATAACTTTTTTTGACAACACAAGTGTGAGAACACTTTCTGGAATTTTGTTGTGCATGTAACACGTCACAATGACATTAAAAACCTATTGCTTTTGCCACAATTTGAATAATGAAATACTCAGAAACATAGTTTTAATCCTAATTTTCTTTAGATATGTCCTTCATCATGGGAAAAATGCCACAAAAACATGTCAAAACACACAAAAAAGTAATTTTCATTGAAGTGACCATTGAAAAACATGAAAATTATGTCTAATTTCACTCAATAAGTCAAAGCTAAATTATAGAATTCACATCATGTTTTGCGTTCCTTCAAAAATCAGCAACTTTTTAGCTAAACTCTCAGAAGTGGTTTGCAAATTCAACTGATTTGAGGCTAGATGACTTCTTAAGTCAGCATGAGCACAGGGGTATAATCAACAATTTTTACATTTATGAGAAATTATATTTATCAATAAATCCCAATAGCGAAACAAAATAAATGCTGTTCCTGTACAGTTTTACGCTGCTGTATGCACACTCTCGAGTCTCGACCCTTCGCATGGCATCCCAGCCCTGCGTTGACTCAGTTGGAGGGTGGTGTGTGACCTCTGACAGAGGAATGTTTTTTAAAGCGACCTCATCCATCTTCATTTACTCTGGTGGTTGTTGCGTTGTACTACATTAATTCAAACAGCTCGAGATGTTTGGATAGCTCGGCCCAGTCTAACTAAACACATGGGAGTTCCTTACAATGACAGCCATCTGTCAAGTTGGCTTCTTAAACCGATCAGGTAGACTTTTGTCATTATTTGCTGTGAGTGGACAATCCCACTGCTTACCAGTAAATAGAGCAAAGACTTCCGGTGTTTAAAATGTATTTATTTTTTTACAGTCTGTGAAGTCTGACATTTGCAGAGTAGCAGTTGAGACTTGTACTGATTTTAACAACATTATGAGAGAAAAGACAATCCACTGAAGTAAGAAGTGTGATCGATTCAGAACTTGACAAACAGCTCTGAACACTAATGACCAGTCAATGCTTCAAAAGCGGCCTATAGTCAGCGTTTCAAGGACACTGATTGACATTTTTTATACCTCTGGCATTTATGGCTTTCAGTTTAATAGCTTTGTGTTTTAATAAGCATGCTCGCTAAAGCCAGTGCTGTTATTGTGCACTTATGAAACTGGCAGAGTCGAAGAAAAATGGGCACACACATACATGACATCAGAATGGACTGATGTGCCAAATAAGATAGTAGCCTGTTTTTAGAAGGCAATCACTGCATTCAGACAGGGACACTGTGCTTTTATTATATTTTTATTTGACTTTGTGGATTAAAAATAGAGTGAAACAATACAGAGGTTGAGGTTCTATAATTGAAAACTCCTCCACTAAAACAATAAAAGTCTCAAAGGGCAACTTTGTCTCCTCTGGTTCTGAAATCAGGTCTAGGATGTGACATCCATTCACAGACATGTTTTATTAAGCCTTCAGCAGCATCCAAATATGAGCCAACCACACTCCACAGACTATTCAATTGACTTTTCCGGGAGTTTTTTTGGACAGCACTGTCACAACATCTCATGTAGAGAATTGAAAATAATTAAATAAATTATAACTTTGTTTAAATCTGTTATTTTTTCAATTAAAAATCCTGATTTTAACATAATTTTACTCTAACGATGGAGGACATATATGGAGAAATTAATCTCAAAATTGCGTTTCTGAGTATTTCTTTATTCAAATCATTGTAAATCAGGAACAGACAATATATGCCAGTGAAAAGTTTGTAGTTTTTATGTAAAATTTACTATCAGTGGGCTAAATGGTCACCGTGCTGTTCCATTCTGATGCATCTACTTGCAGACAAGTCGATCCATGTACGTCTTTGTTTTTTCCTCGTTGACATAGTTTCTGCAGAGCGGCATTAGTTAATCAGTAATTCACCTCAGAGTTGTGGGTGGGATTGTTTTAACAAAAATAAGCCTCTGCTCATTTCCCATGATCCCTTTGTTCATACTCTGCCCTTCTAGCTTACAGTCCCTCACAACCCCAAGCTAACATTAGCGGTGCAACTAGTCTGGCTCAAAATTCTACATCTGGATAGCCCCAAAATTGTTTTTGTTACACCGGCAATTAGATTAGGGTTTGTGTGGGGTTTTAAGCTAGCAGGATATAGTGTAAAGAAAGGAATGATGGGAAATGAAGTCTCGCCACAACTCAGAGGCAAATATCTGATGAATTCCTGCTTCTCTGTAGAAACCATGTCCTAGAAAAAACCTCAAGTTGCCCAAAACTGTAGAATCACTGGTAAAAGATCTGTGTGAATGATTTTATAATAAATCAAAAGATGACTGGAGTGTGACTTTCACATTTCTGGGAACAGGGAAAGAAGCAGTGTATTCAAAGTAACGCAACAATATTATTTTGAAGAAAAAAATACATATTTTACTATAATTCAAATTGTTCTTGCATGCATACAAGAGAAAAACTAGTTTTTTT
>NC_050532.1:12046117-12049358 GCF_002922805.2 Oryzias melastigma | reverse complement strand
GACGTGTCTCCCGCCCTGGCTACTGCTTTAATTAAAGCCCTAATGATGGGCCTTCAACTGGGAAGCAACTTATCATCACACATAATCGCTCGTGTTAAGTGTGGCAGAATTGCAACCATCTGCTTCGTTTGGAAGCAGATTGTTCTCTAAAAAGCCGACAAAGCAAACATATTTTTATGAGAAGAATTTCGGTTTTACCCTTAAGTTTTATATATATAATTAATTAGATATTTTTAAATTAAAAGCATTCTTGTGATCGTCTCCAACAATAAGGAAAATGAGTTTTTTCAAAGAAAGCTTGAATGTTTGATGAATTTTCAAAGTGAATAAGATCATATATTTTAAGGAGATTAAAGAAGCTTTAAATTACACCCACATAACATACTCCAGACTCACTGCACCGTTTTGATTTAAAGCCAGAAAGAAATGCTCTCACTGTTTGGAAATATTCCTTCATTAGTTTCATAAAGTAATCATATACAAAGCAGGTTTACGGAGTTTATTGTTTTGATGTTTAATTTATGCTCATGCTTTTATTTTCGACTTTTATGTGTTGGCATGAACTCCTAAGCAGCGTGGAGCTGTCGTCAGACTTTTTTATGATGCCGTTTTAATTTTGGATGCATACAGCACTGGATTTATTTCCAATGGATCAATCTGAGGTCAAATAGAGAGCACTTAAGGATTATTTAGCAGCCATGAAACACAGTCATAGTGGAGCTGTCAGGGAAGCTGCAGCCTTAGCTGATGTGATTCTCTTCAGTGTTGGAACAATGAAGAAAAAAAAGAAAAAAAAAAGAAAAAAAGCTGTGCGATGGTAAAGTAAAGCGGATGGCTTGCTGCCACACGTAAATCCTGATCAAAGGCGGAAGGGAGATTGAGGGTTTTCCATGAAGTAAAGAAAACTTTCAAAGTTAAGTCGTTTTAGGAGTGTTTGACATCCTGTCGGGGTGATTATATAAGCTCATGAATGGCAGCTTTACTCTAATAAAAATATGTATTTATTTATTTGTTCTATGTCACATAATCAGAAAATAGGGCTGCATGGTGGTCCTGTTTAAAATCTCAGTTGAGTCCTTTCTATGTGGAGTTTGTACCATCTACCCGTACCTTTTGCCCAATGGCATCTTGGATAGGCTCCAGCAGCCCCATGACCCTGAAAAGGAATAAGTATAGAAAATGGAAAATCAAAGAACAGAAAAGTTGTAGTGGTTTTTTTAACATGCTAGTAAAACCAACTGTTTGGTCCCCTTCAAGCTCCTCTTCTTTCTGTATCCTCCCATGTACAATCCCTGCCCGCAGCTAAATACAAAGACCAAGAAAAAAAAAAGCTAAATATGGCGACCTTTCCCAGAGGGGCTCTTTCATCATTCATGCATCATTACTTGGTTATCTATTATCATTTTTACATCTTATGAAGGTGATGAGTAAGGCAATAATCAATGCTCCTGTGACACAACAGTGGCATTTTTATCAAGTCAGCCTCAATAGCATTGAACACATATCTGCACATGGACAGTTGAGGTGGAATTCTGTGTCTTGAAGAGGAGTTTATCATTGAAGGCTCATTGCTGCTCTGATCCGCTTGTGCTGGATCAAATAAAAACGGAAATAAATGTATATATATATATAAAATTAATTCTGTGGATCTCTACAGTTTTGAAGAACTTCGGTTTTGTGTTCTCTCTACATTTGGGATTTGAATGTTTAATCCAACATTAATGACATTTTTATCATTTTTAGTGGTGCTTTAGGGAACAGTTGAAATAAAAGATTTCTAAAAACATACTTTAAATGTAAACATTTTGTTAATGTCAGTTGCCCTAAGCTGCTTTACCAGAAATCTGTCGGTTTTTTTTCCCAATTTTGAAACTTCATAATTGATCAAAATAAAATATTTCTTAGTTTACGTGTCAAAGTTTTACTCCATATGCTACATATGTAACCATAAACTCAAGACAACACCTGTTTTTAAGGCCTGTTGGGCTCGTGCCAGGTTATAACTGAAGCCCCACATACATCCAATCATATCCAAAGACAAGGTTAATGTTGATATTGCTCCTTACAAGTCAATAGTTCATAATAAATCATTTTTTTACATTTTTAATTTAGCAAAAAAATAAAACATAGAAAGGAATGCAGAAAATGAAAATATTTACATGTTTTTTGTTGTAAAAATAAACCCCAAGGGTTTCAAAAAATGTTAAAAAAAAAAAGTTTTTTATTACTGTCTCATTTATTATTTAAATGTCTAAGTAGATAAGAGAATCAAGAATCAACACTGAAGGTAGCCATCGAAGCAACCAGAGCAAATTTTTACCAGAAAACAGTCCGTGTGGTGATGTTTTCTACTTTTTAAAACTTAACATATTTAAAAAGCATCCTCTGACTATAATCCAATCAAAATCCAGTTTGAAAACAATAATCTTCTTGTAATTTGTTCAGCAATACTTCTCCATAACAAACATGTGTCCATTATTATTATACAGAAAAGAACACTGAATATAATTTAAAAGCAAGACTGACTTGTTTCAAATTATAACAAAACAATAATATTTTTTTTGTTTTATAGAAACCATTTTATTAGCTTATGGTAGTATATTTAGTAACACTTTGAACAAAATAATAAATATGAGAATGATTTTAATGCAGAACATTGATGCCTCATTATTAAAGTGTGGCAGCTGTATGATATTCATGGGAAATCTCTCCAGCTTACATTATGTGACTCAGTCTGTTCTTTAGAAACGTGTGTGAAAATTATTATATGGATGTGATATTAAAATTTGCACAAGTTGAATCATTCATAAAATTAAGTTTAAAGTGTTGCATGAATTACTCATCTATGACACTTTCACAGCTGAAATTGTTGTTTCAGAAAATAAATAAAAAAAATTCCATGCAGGTTTTGTTTTGTGAACTTTGCCAATTTCAACACATACACTGGTGTGAGAACTGGAACTTCTTCCTGTTTGTCTGTGCTCTCATGGGTAAATTGACAACTTCTGGGCTGCATCAAACAGGAACATTAGAATCAGAACACACTGCTTGTGGCAAGGCGGCCTCTGGACCAAATTGCGGCATTTCCATCGGGACCGCTCTGACTGATTACAATGTTTTTTTTAATTGAAGTACCGCCACTTTAACCCCACTATATGACCTCAGTCAAAGAAAGCTTGAACCTAAAGCAGAAAACTTTATATTTTAAATGAAGTTTCTAACACAGGACTGAGAGCATGAT
>NC_050532.1:12040025-12045774 GCF_002922805.2 Oryzias melastigma | reverse complement strand
TTGAAGTACCGCCACTTTAACCCCCTATATGACCTCAGTCAAAGAAAGCTTGAACCTAAAGCAGAAAACTTTATATTTTAAATGAAGTTTCTAACACAGGACTGAGAGTATGATGACTCCAAGAATGATTTGCAGATAATTCTTTAGGTTAGGGACAGTTTTTCATGCCAAACTCAGACTGTTAGAAAACTCGAAGCACGGCCAGATTATATTTTCAGTACATAGTAAATCATATTTCTTCAATTTTATTTTAAATGTATATTTCATGCAAAACTACACACTCTTACAAGTATTTTTTTTTTTTTAGAAATTAGTGTATTGCAGAAAAAATATATAATAATAATTGTTAGATAGAAATTTAAAATTGACGTTTTATATATAGGAGGAAGAAGAGGGGAGAGGCACTGAATCTGCATTGCTTTAGATCCAGTGTAAAGTTTGCTGTCAGGGTTGGTTCTGGTTCTGGTGTTGGTGTTTTCTGAAATCTACAGTCCAGGCTGCCATCTTCCAGATGATTCTATAGTACTTCATGCTGCCCTCTGCTGACACACTCTATGCTGATTTTATTTTCCAGCAGAACTTGGCACCTGCACACATTGTTCAAGATGGTCCAATGGCCATGGTGTCCCTGTAGCCAGCAAACTATCCTGACCTGAAACAAGAAAGTAAATCTACTGTTGACAAGAAGAAGGTGAGAGAAACCAGAAGAAAGACTTCAAAGCAGCCTGAGCTTCCACTAGACCTTTGCAGTGCCACAGACGTTTTGCCTCCAGCACACTGATGCAGTAGTTCATGCAAAAAAGTCCAAGCAATAATTAAGGGAATTAGAATTAGCATCTGTGCTGAAAACATTTTCTTCTTAATTGTTCTGATGTGATATTATTAGGTTGCACAGTGGTGCAGCGGATAGCCCTTTTACCTCACTGCGAGAATGTCCTGGTTTGAATCCCTGGGACCTTTCTGTGTGGAGTTTGCATGTGTTTGTGTGGGTTCTCTCCAGGAATTCCAGCTTCCTCCCACGGTACAAAAACATGCTGATTGATTTCTCTAAATTGTACTTAGTTGTGACTGAATGTGTATGAGTTTCTGGCTCTGCGACAGGCTGGCGACCTGTCCAGGGTGTACCCCGCCTTGACCCAACAGTAACCAGGTTAGGCTCCAGCAACTCTGTGACCCCAAAAGGGATACAGCAGGTTGAGAAGATGGATGGATGGATTCTCATTTTCTGACACAAAATTTGAGTCTTTTCTTATCTATAGGCCATAATTCCTAAAATTATTTGATTACTTTATCTTAAAAATTGTTATCTATGAATGATGACTCTGTAAAACATACAAGTTTCCCTTCTGAGTGATTGAATAAAAAAAGTATTTAACTTTTCAACTTGTTACAGTTTTTTTTAGATGTATCTGTGAAGAAAAAAGAAATCATATTAATAATGAGAGTACATTTTATGATAAAAAAGCCTTCCAAAGCTCTAAAGGATGAAGTACAGCATGTGAAACAATCAACAACAACAACAACACAAAAGACAGAACAAAATAAGTGTATATGTATATTTATTATAGGCATATATTATAAATAGATGGAAATTAAGATTCCATTAAAGTGCAGATGCTTCTTCAAGAATACACGTTTTTATTCTGGGATTATCACAGACATTTTTAAACATACACTTTTGTGTATATTTGCACTGTATAGCCTCACAACTATTACTTAGGTTTGTAAAAAAAAAACTAAAACTTTAGGACTTCGATATTAGCTTTTCTGGTTTTGAGTTTTGGAAACTGTCTGTTTTTTGTAGGTGAGGTAAAGTGTGACCGTATCATCTGGTAACAGATAAGGAGATGGAGACCAAGTTGCATTAATCTCAAGACCTGCGGTTCAGAGCTCATTTCCTTTTCTCGGTAGGTCTAAGTGCACTTGAGTAAGTGCTGAAATATGTGTGGCTGGAATTGATAAAACGGGAATGTTGGACACAAATATGCGTTACTCTGGAAGGCGTTAGAATGTGACTGTGTGGCGGTTTAAGAAGGTCAGCTCATAACCAGATTTTTTTTAACTACAAGCTACAAAAACATGGAACGTCACTTTTCAAACCGGGTTTACAGAGTTCCTAAAACTGAAAGCCACTACTCATTCATTATGTAGATTATTTCTTGTCTTGTTATATTTTCAATTCAAATCAGTATTATTGCCGTTTTATAAAAAGTGCTCCATCCTTAGGTTTACCTATAAAAACCTACGTCTCTGTCTGCTGCATCTGCTTCTTCAAAACATGATCTTTTTAGTCATACGTGATTGCAACAAGCCTCATTTGATTCAGCGAACGTCTTTTAATAAGGTTATCATTGGTAAAGCTTGTCATCACAAATTACTTGACCATGCAGAACATAAAAACTGTCCCTAATTTGTTTTTATTTATCATCCGAAATAACTTGAAAGCATGTTTATTCCTTCCACGGTCATTGCTTTGGTCTCGTTTGACCATTTACCGCTGAATAAGTGCTTATGAGCCATGACAGACATTACAACCATTGGTCTTCACGGTTGGCTCTTAACCAATGTATCATGACAGGCAATTGACTCTGAATGATCTCTCGTGTTTCTTCCGACTGCACTGTGCAGATAGGATCAGAGCTGGGGTGCAAATGTGAGGCTGGGAGACGATTGCAGTATGCGGGAGTTGAATTGTGCCCTGGAGAGAAGGAAGTGTAGTTTTCTATCAGAGGGAAAGATCAGAGGAGACGGATAATTTAGTTATCACATCTGCAGTGATTAGTGGGACAGGACACAGTTTGCTGATAAGGATCTGCCAGCTTTCTTAAAGCCACTGTTCTCATATGAGGATCTAAAAAGGCAGTACGGTCCTTTCTTTTTGCAGCCTTTTGATTCACAAATGTTCAACTGTGTTTTAGTTTTTGTTACTGTATTAATTTCTGTATTCATTACAACCCGTGTGAGGTGTCGACCTGTATGGGTGCTGCAGGTTTTGGGGTTGTCCAGGTCCATGGAGGGTCTTGGAGTTACCTTGAGGCTCTTGCATCCACTTTAGCCCTTGTGATGACCCCACTGCCAACGTTAGGGTGCCTTGGATAGCACATTAAAGGGACAACATGAAAATAAAACTTACCATTGTCATACGTTTGTTAGGTGTATCGTGACATATTTACAAGGATATATGTAAGTTTCACTACAGGCTCACTGAGCGGTCCATGACTTTTTTTTATTTTCTGTTCCATCTATTTTTTATGAACAGGTTTGCCAATTTTTTACCCGTAGACAGACTGTATCCATCAGTAAAAACTTTTTTTTTTTTTTTTTTTACAAATGTAAACAGGAAAATCTTAAACTGCTGCGGTCTCTGCCTGCAATCATACAAATAAAAAGTTGCAAAATTTCAATGGACTCAACAATTTACAGTCGTAAAAAAATCAGTAGGTTAAAGACTTAGCATTTTCACTGAAACTTGAAAGTGCAAGGTAATTCAATGAAATTAAACAGGGTGAAAAGCATAAGAAAAAACAAAAACTCTTTAGAATGTGTACGCTCTGATTACTTTGTCTTGGTTCTTTAATTCTTTTTTATTCAGGTTTCCTTTTTTAATTGACTCCCTGGAACTTTACATTTACATAGACTTGGCAGAGGCCCTTCATTTTAAATAGAAGACCAGCTTTTTACTCACTCAGAGCTGCCAGCCTCTTCCTCTGTTCTTTCTTGCTCTTCTTTGGACTCTAATGCTTCTGGAGTTGCAACCAGTAACCAGCAGCCAAATCATGAATTTCCCACTAAAGTCAGGATTTGGCTAAAAGTTAATGAAAAGAAGTAAACTTTATCCATCGATGAAGGTGGTAAAAGGTGAGTGTGGTCAGGAAGATTGCTGTAATGTTTCCATCCATGTTGGTTCATTACAATTCTGAACACAAACTTGTTTGATCTACTTCAAGCTCTTGAAAAATTAAAGAGGAGGTGGTTCCCTTTGCAACTCTCAGCTGGCAGTTTGATTCAGATTTTGTTTTCTGTGCTGGGTCTATAATAAGCAGGAACTGTCCTGTCTGATTAGGCATGCTTGGTGGCGCTCTTTACCACTTCTTCTCAACCCCAACAACCTTATCTGATTCCACACAGAGTGAGAGAGGGATCACGAAGAGTTTCCAATCCAGGAAGGGAGGAGGGAGGGAACCCCACTGGACTTTGTATTTACTTTTCAATTTTTAAATAATTTTCTAGGAAAATCCCCCATGCTTCCTGCTCATTCATTGCCCTGGGATAGTTATGGGAGTGGCATATGTAGTTTTTTTATTATTATTATTTTTTTTTAATAATTATTGTTTTTTTTACCTGAGTTTGGGTCTTTATCCTAGTTTTTTCAAGCCCATTAAGATATTAAAAAGTAGTATGATCTGATTCATCTGTCATACAAGTATTTAGACAACAAACATATACTTTAGTATAAATACATTTTAATATGAATTATATATATTTTTTACATTATTTTAAAAGCATCATGTTTGAACACACACACATATATATACACACATTTTAAAATTTTTAAATTGAAAAATTTTAAAAGTCTTATATTGTAACACTAATCATGCTTTGAGTTTGAAAATTTAGTTTTTCATCAAATCAAAATAACTATTTTTTAATGCAAAGTTAAATATTTTAAAATAAGTTTATTAAGAAGGTAATCAACAAAATTGTAATATTTTTTTTTAAGTTAAATACTACTTCTTTGAATATTTAGGCTGTTTCCACAAGGTATTTTCTTTGAACTGTCAAATAATTATGTCAAGTTATAAGAAGTGTTTAATTTATTTCCATAAGAATAGTTTATTGTCTTTTTTTATAGAAATAATTACTATGCAGTTATGTTCTGCTGGAGAAACAGTTTCTTTGAAGCTGTCAACATTACAAAACGTATTAAGCAATAGGCAAATGTAAATTTTGAAGACAAGAAAAGTGAAGTTTGCTCTACACGGTACATTTTTTAAATTTTTTTTATACGTACCACCAGAAAATTGACCCAGGACTTGTTTCCGGTAAATAGGACAAGCATTGCATATGCTGTCTCCACATCGTTTTCTGGGAGGGTGAGTTATGCAAGCCCTCTTTCACTGCTAATTCCATCAAAGCTTTGGGAAGACTTCTAATTGGGCGTCTCTATTTTTGGTTGTCTTCCAGCTCTGTTTTGCTGCCTTTGAGAAAAGGCAGCGCAGCGAATGTAAAGCTGTGTGATAACAGGGCCATTCGCCACAGTACTGAGTTTGACCCTGCAACCAGCCTCCATGACGGATGTGAGATGATTCGTAGCCCTGCAGCTCAGCACGACACACTCAGCACAACTCAAATACACTCTCCCTATCTCTTATTTTCCCGTCTTCCCCCGTTTCAACTCTCACTCTCTGTCCGTCTCTTTTTCCCCCCTCACTTTCTGCTGCTCTGCCGATTCATTCTGTTCTGTATGCTTTCTATTTAAAGCAGATGCCATAACCACCCACTGCTGCTTTAAGAAGTGGTGACTCACCTAAACAGATCAGCCCAGTGGACTGTGCGTTTGCATGTGTGTGTGTGTGAGACAGAGGCAGAGTTATATCATCCCAGGCTGGGTCTACTTTTCCAGACCGCTTTTCTGTTTGGTGACAAGTACAGCTGCTTTTGAACGATAGCACTTGTCGTCAAGCTGGTATCCGCAGGATCTGTGGAAGGATGTAAATACGACGGGAACACAGAACCACTGAAGTACCTT
>NC_050532.1:12035132-12039941 GCF_002922805.2 Oryzias melastigma | reverse complement strand
TGGTGCTCTGGAATAACATGCATCATCTATGTGATTACAAAAAAAAAAATGGGTGATTCAATTTGAAGGGACTGTCACTGGAAACACAGTAGAACAGGGTAGGCTGAGCCGCTTTTACAGCCATCGTTGTGAGGCTCCCCCTAACTTCCCTGCATTATTAAATAAAACCTGAATAATTCAACACGTTTCATATTAAACAAAATTTTTTGCAACTTACAGAGGGATACTCGTAATCGCTAGAATGAACTTTGATTAATTCTTTGTCAGTAACATTGCTATTTGTTGCTTATGTTCGCCAGCAATCTGTTTTTTATTGATGGACGACATTATTTATGCCCGGATTGGGAATTCCTAATCCCTACGGTGAAACAAACATGTTGATATTTGAAATATTAAACCATAAAGACGAATTGGACAGATTAAGTAGATCTCTCCAATGTGTCATTAGCAGAAAAGATTTTCCAACCCTAAGAGATGATGGGCAGCATCTAAGTCCCAGCCATGACGCAGCAAAGTCATGGCGGGCGAGGACTGACTTGTTAGTCATGCTTTGATGCACAGTTTAAAGAGGACTCCAGGAGGCTTGTCCCATGCGCACACACAAAAAAGTTGTACACACCTACACACAGATAAGAGACACAAACTGCACAAACACACACACCTAAACACACACACAGCCCCAGTGAGCATAAAGCAGCTTCAACATTAGTATCCTGACATAAAACTATACGTGTGTGTAAGATAGAAACCAAACACACACAGCAACATCATGTAAATGACGACATATTTAAATATACATTTACATAATTATTCATATGTATTTATAAAAAAATATATATATTTTTTTAATTTAAAAATAGCATTAATAGTATTTACATTTGAAGAGCCCCTAAACAGTTTACTTAAATGTGTCCTGTTGTTTCTTTTAGATGTGTGTCATGTTCACACTAAAGTTTAACATAAATGTATGCATTATTTTTCTAAAGTTTTTAATTTTAATTACATTTTATTTATATAGTCCAATTACGCAACACGGTTGTCATAACAGGCTTCACACCAGTAATTGTCCAAAAACACAAAATCACAAAATAGTTGATTGCTAAATGAAACTAAACAGACTAAACTATCCCTGCCCTTACACCCTCCTTCTCGGTAAGGAAAAACTAAATAAAAAAAAAAAAAAGTAAAATGTACATAAAGTGTAAAATGTGTAAAATGTTTGTAAAGTGTAAGTAAAATGTGTAAAATGTTTTGTGTGATAATTGCAAAGAAAAAAAAGGAAGAAAATTAAGGGAGTGTTTGCTGTTATTAAACAAGTAGGCTGTTGGAAAAATATTTAAAAATTGTAAAACTTTATAGGGGGAAATTAGTTACCTTTTTAAATCATAAATTATTTTATCAGTAAATATTACAAATTGTTTAAGTAAATTTGAATAATGAAAAAAAATCTGGTATTAAAAATGTTCAATACATGAAAAACCTATTTTTAAAACAATGTTTAATAAATCACAAGTTTGTTCAAGTTCTTGATTTAGAAAAATTTAAAATTGTTTCTATTTTAGAGTTTACATTTAATATTAAAATTGTTTATTTCAATTTGAAGCTTCAAATAAATAAAAAAAATAAGAAAGTTTAAATTCTTAAATATGAATCACCAGATTTACAAGACAAATTTTAAAAAGTGACAAACTATTTTATTTTTGTGGAATAAATCATCAGTTGTTATGTCTTGCCTTAATTACATACATTCAAATAGTTATTTCATTGCAATTTAATAAAAATATATCAATGACAATCAAAAAAAAACAAAAACTTTTTTTTGAAAAAATAAGAAGTTTGAAGTTTTATCAGTCATAAAAATTTATTTTCCTCGTTATTTATTCAGTTTTCTCACAGTTTAAATCTTGACCTGTTCTGGATTCATGCCAGAGATTTGTAAGGAGAGCTTTGCACGCTCCGCTTATTACCGTAAAAAGGTGCAGACTCATTATTAGGCGAGCCGGCATCCAGGAACTCCAGCGAGCTCTCGGCAGCTGTCGCTGCTCTGTCTTTACATGCAATAAAGTTTTTTGCCACATGTGGAGGATCTCTCCCTCTTTTTGAAGAGGACTTTTTTGGTTTATAATTTATACATTTACCTTACTTGCTTCTGCGTGCAGTGGCCTCCTGCATTTTTTAAAGGCCAGGCATTGAGGGATTTTCTGTCATGCTCTCTTGCTTTGTTCCGATCACGCAAGCTGCTGCCATCCCACAGGCAGGAACACTGGCAAACCACGAGGCCCTGGCTCATGCCTTCAACATAAAACAAAATCACATGTACATCCATGCAGGAAGAGCGCCATGCTAACGGTGCGAACGCTCAAAGATGGAGGCCCGCTTCACTCTGCAAAGAATCTGGAACAGTTTGTCTTTTTCAAGCAGCATGAGTGTTTTTTCACACAATCATCCTCCAAACTAAGCCACTCCTTCGTTTGTGTGGCTCAGCAAGTGAAGGGTGTTGAGTTTTCCTCTCACACCCATGCGTTCGGCGGCAGTCTTCCTCTGCTGCTCCCTGTGGGGAACACATGGCTGTCAGACAAATAGAGGAAGAGGGAGAGCCTGAGATGAACGCATTAGGCAAACAGACCGTGAGTTCTTGGATGGCACTTTCAAGTTTCCTTCATGCAACTCAGCATATCAACGTGAAAACAAACAAATAATAAACATGCACATGGATTAATAAAGGCAAAAAATCTTTTTTTTAAATCTGTGATATCATGTTTGAAGAAATTGCAAAAAACATGTCTTGCGATCATGCTAAATCAATATCGTCTTGTATTTCTTTTTTTTCTTTTTCAAGCATGTTTTTTGATACAGCTCTACAAAACTGAAAATAAGTTTTTAACTAACTGAACATACCGGAGCTTAAAGGTTTCTACACCCAGGCTGATTGGCTTGAGCCAGCTAGCTCACTACTACTTAATCTATCCCTAAAACTGTGCAGCTGCTGCTCAAATGCACCCAAAATAAGGACTATTTTGTTCAAAAGAAATTAATATACATATGGGTAAAATAAAATGGAACATATATATATATAAATGTTAAAAATAAAAAAACACAAGGATATTCAAACTAGTGCTATCAATCAATTAATAAAAATCTCAGATTAATCACACTTTTGAGTTGTGATTAGTCATGATTAATAGCAATGTTTTACTAGGAACATTTTGTGTCAAAATCCAGCTTTGGAACAAAAACAGGCCAGAGAGAAATGTTTTCCTTTATTTTCATTGTTTGAAATTTTCACATTTCTCAAGTGTTAACTTAAGTGTAATTTCTGAGCACAAAATACATCAAAAGTGAGATAAGCAGAACTTTAAAGACTTTTATATCTGCAGTTTTACTCCAAGAAAACAACTATGCTCACATGCAGCCATAAGAAATAAGCACTCTGTCTGCACTTTACATGAACATATACCATAGTCCAGGTGAATACTCGATTATGATTGGCTGCAGGGTGTGAATGCACAGCATTTGTCTATGATGAACACCTTAAAAAAAAAAACAGTTGGGGTCACGAGTGTCATGGGTCCCTGGATAAAGTCTCACATGTTCCCGGAATGGGTGGACCGAAGGCCAAGTCTCCAGTATCATTATTTATTTTTTGCTTTATGTTAAAGAAAACTAGTCTAATTTATCATCTGTTTTGATGTATTTATGTATTTTTATGACATATAATTTTTATTGGGATATTATATCGGGTAAAAATGACCCGGCAAAAGTGATGGAATAACTTTTTAATACAAAAAGGGTTAAAAAAAACTTTTCCTTCATTTTTTTGGACAAAAACAAGCAGTAAGAGATTAACTTTTTCCCTGAACTGAGGCTTTATTTAATTTATCATAATATATTTTGCTTTCCTTTGCTGCTGCAGTGGAGGCTCAGAAACGCGTTGTTGTGTAACCATGACAGAACAAGGATCAAATAGTCCGCTTTTTGTGTTAAAGCGATCTAAAATGAAAAATATAGCATGAATAAAATACTAAAAACTGTTTTAATATTTATTTCTTTTGTAAGTGACTGTTGTATAAGTGGGATAACACCGGACAAAGATTGTTGGTTCGCGAGGTGTAATTAATTTGCATTAATAAATATTGACTCATTGATTTTTTTTGTATTAATCGCTTGCGTTAACACATTAACATTGACAGCCCAAATCAATCATAGTTAAACTTGATATAATTTTTGTGGATTAAAATCTTTAACATATTTTGCTTTAATGTTTAATTCTTTCTGTATATATGTCGCAAAATTTGGATTCAAAGCTTACCTGCAAAATGATGGCATTACTTGCAGATCAAATGCATGAATTTCTTTGAGTTTTTAAATGCAATCTCGAAAATGTTCTCTAGATTTAGAAAAACAAACTTTAAAAAAATGATTTTTAAACTAGTTTTTTCTTTATAATCGCTAAAAATAAAAATACAAGATGACATTGTGTAAATTTTTGGTACATTTTTCACATGCAAAAATGAAAAAAAAAACTTGCATTGTTTTTTTATGTGTATTTTCTTTCTCTTTTTATAATGACGTACCATCAAAGAGGCCAAAATGAAACTTTTTTTTTTCCATGCCACTTCTCTCTCCATGTGCTGTCATTTAGATTCTCTCCCTAACATGTAAATTTAGGTCAGGCGGCACTCTACTCTCCAGGCTACGAAGGAAAACGTGGAAATGGATCATGTCACACCACTTAATCTTATTGGAGAAGAGGGAGAAAGAGGCGAAAACAACAAGGCAGATCAATAGGGAGACCAAAAACAAGGAATA
>NC_050532.1:12031976-12035114 GCF_002922805.2 Oryzias melastigma | reverse complement strand
GAGTACTTCGAAGTACAGAAAAGAATGCAAAATTAAGAAAGGGTTAGCTTGTGATGAGGAGACGAAACACAAGCTGAGATCAGGATGGGCAGAAGGCAACAGGAAGAAAGATGAGAAGCTGATAGAGACAACAAAGGCGGAGGAAGTGGGGGAAGAGAGGGACGGGTGTAGAAAGAAGAAGACATGAGAATGGAAGAGGGAGAAGACAGCAGTATGCTCCTCACGTCTCATCTCTGTGCTTTTTGCCAGCGTCACTGCTCCCAGTTCTGGCAGCTTGCATACTAACAGACAAGCCATATGGCTTCAATACGAGACACACTCACACACAGCCTCCTACACACACACCACACATCAGGACTTAGCAGTCCAAACAAACACACAACCATACAAATGCTCCAACATTCATGCATGCAAACAAACACACACAGGTGCAGAGACTTCACGACGTGTGTGATGGATTGAATGAAGGTAGTGAAGAGGAGGAGGAGGATGTAATGCCACGTTGAGTTTTTCTACCTCCAGGGGCTCAGCAGAGCTGGCCCAATTACAGAGCCTAGCACGGACACACGTTTACATAGGTGGACGTCACACACTTTTCTCAATCTGGGAAAACATAATCATTATCATTACTTAGAGGAAGAATAAATATTTGGCCCGAAGAAGAGCAAAATTACCACTCCTCCTCACAGAGGAACAGACGTGGAGGGGACAGCGGGGAAGAAAAAGCCTTACAGCTGTGGAGGTGTTTGGAAGCGACGCCGCCTGGAAAGGCTGGAGTTACCGCTGTGCAAACCACTTGATACACATTACAGTCATTAGTATCATGATCTAAGGGATGGATGTTACTGATCAGAGGTCCCCCAGGCTTCTGGACCGCTCACAGTTGTGTGCCTCCCTTGGGGGGGTGGCACTGGAAGAAGTGTGGAAGCGGATTGTGTTTTTGCTACAGTCAATAAAGCTTTGTCAAACACATGCCGACATGCTGGGATTTACACCGTGTTGGAGACATACCTTTCATTTGTTGACAGAAGTAAAAGCACAACTAAAGTAAAAAAAAAAGAAAAAAAAAGAAAACAAGAAAGCCTCACTCGTTGCCCTGGAAACCTAAACAATGGCACAGTCAGATATTTTCTGAGGATCTACTGTTTTCAGCTAAGAAAATAAATAAACTAAATAGGAAAACTATTTTCCGTCTTCTTTTCCGAAAAGTACTTGAGAACAACAATTAGAAACGCTTTTAATTTGTTTTTTCCTAATGGTTCTGCCCTCACCGACAGAATTTTAATGACCCGTATTTCATTTGGTTTTAATAACTATTTAATTAGTGCCTCGTCTTTACTGCTGTTGTTGCTCTGTTGTGGTGCGCAGATTATTTTGAAAATACGAAGAGGGGAAAAAAAAGGTATTTAATAGATTTAACAGACTCCTGCAGAGCACCGGGCGGACATTTTTATCAGATGATGTGGGAAGTATGGATTTTTCTCTGGTTTCCTATTACGATATTCAACGGTTTATTGAATTCAACTGAGCATGTAATCCTGGAATAGCTGACTCCTCTTTATTTCAAATCGCTTGACATTATTAGATACCGAGGCACATGTTATTCTAATTTAATGACTTATTTGAATGGCTCTGAAACACATCACTGGGACATTTTAATAGCACCGCATTGAATTTGCTCAGTGATCCGGTTGGAAAAAAAAGTACTGGACCATAAGGCAATAAGATTGCATTAACTTCACTGACATTTAAGTCACAAACTACTGACAGTGTGGTCAAAAACACAAAAGTTTGTTGAAGTTTATGTTGTATTTTAGTGTTTTATACTTTTATTGGTGACTGGTTGAATTGGGATGAAGCCATTTCTGAGTCAGGAAATGGACGTTTGATCTTGTTTCCACGATTTAGCTCCAGAAGAGGAGCCTTTTAAACTGTTTTCATCCAAAAACGGTTCAAACTGAACACTCAGTTTAATTACTCCCTGTGACAATGGTGGACGCTTTAGTGACCCTTTGTTTCCATTGTTCAAGTTAATTCATCTGGGCCAAGTTGTAGGAACAGATGAAGTGAAGCTGATGGGCAGAGAATGGGCCCCTGCAGTCTCATTCACCGCAGGATGGGTGCTCCCTTGGTTCGGTGTGCTAGCGAGGTTGAGGGGTGCCTGTTGCTGGGATACTGGCCGGATCCAGACTGGAGGTTCCCGCTGTTATATTGGACAACACGCTTGACCCTCTAGATGCCCCAAATTGACCCCTGACCCGAGTAGTCACACCTAATAAATGCAGCCATGCACACGCCGACTCGGGGAAAGGTTGGTGCCACCTACCTGCTGGCAGAACCACAGAGCTGCGAGCCGCACAGCGGATCAATATGATGCAAAGTGACACCTGCAAACCATTTAAAATCATGCTGAGTGCAATCACTCTTTGATATGCTGTCACGGACGTGACTCCAGGCATCTGAAAAATGTTAAATAGTTCCTCACTTTCTTTGGGGATTGGGATCCAACAAGATAAATCAGTGGAAAATGTGAGTACTTTTGTTCTCTGTCTTTGCACTGCAGTCAAGCTAAGTTTCATATACCTTAAAGTGCACATTTGGGGGACAATAAAGCACAAAAACAACTGAAAAGAAAAAAATATTTAATCTTGTTTAAGTCTTTTTCTCAAATGAGTCTTTGTGTTTTACTTTTAGTGTTGATAAACTCTCATCTTTAAATCAATATTTGCTTGTTTGAAAAAAAAAAAAAAAAAGTATATGTTCTTTGAGTATACAGTCGGGGCTTTGAAGAGCCTATATGTTACATATTGGGTGTGGCAGACTGTACATGAAACCCTGCCTCCTGGTCTGGCCTCTCGTCGACAATTACAAATCCTCGTGCTAATCCTGTGAATTACTTCATTCTGACACTGCAGTACAGGAGAAATATGACGACACACCCAGCCATCTCTCAGATTGCTCCAGAGTGACCAGCTGTCTCGCACTATTCAGCTTTCTCGAGCCAACTCGTGTCTGACATGAAAAAGAAGCAAAGTCACACCTGTCTGCAAAGATTTAGACTCAAATAAAGATTAAAGTGGGTCATTTTGGAAATATTTGAAAAGGGAAATTAAGATTTTTGAAAAAATAAATAAAAGC
>NC_050532.1:12017574-12030343 GCF_002922805.2 Oryzias melastigma | reverse complement strand
CTAAAAAAAAAAAGAAGGCTGCAATAACTCAGAGAAAAGGAAGCATTTGATCACTTTTGTTAGCTAAAGTTTGGGAGGACATACCTCGATGTTCTTTCAGGAAGTTTTTGCTTGGAGTAGCGTATTGAGCCTACAGTCGAATTGTCCTCGGCTTCAGTTCTAGATTTTTTTCCTGGAGTGCTGGCTGTCCGTTTGCACAAAGCGGATTTTCCGTCAGCCAGCTTAGGAGTGAGCGATGCTTTGAAGTGTTCTAATCCTTCTTCTACCTTCAGACAACCTCTCCTGATCTGCAGCAGTCACAGAGGCAACAAGCAACACGGATAGTTCTATAAATTAACTTTAGATTAACGCATACGCTCTGGGTACCCCCTATGCACACATGCAAGTGCATTAAAAATACTTGAACAATTAATTAAATACTTAAAATCACAAATGACTTATTCAGTCTTTAACAGTTTTTTTAATGAAATGTGGCGCCTAGAAGAAACCCTTTTTTAAAATTATTTTCAATAGTTTTTAGGGAGGATTTTTTTTTTTTCATCAAATTAAAAATCCAAGAAAGGGTTTGTTTTTTACTTAAAAAACCCCAAATTACCACAAATCTTGTTTTTCTCTGTTTTCAGTGGATAACAGAAGTGAACCTTGAAAAATGTTTAATATGGCTTAATATGAACGTACGCAGCTGATCACAGAGCCGAGATCCTTGGCTAAAAGAGACAGCTGTACAGCAACACACAAAGAACACATTTCTCTGAATACCTACAAATCCTCATGTAGACACAAGAAGGCAGTGAGTGCAGTGACGTCTGATCCAGCGGAAGGCCTCAAAGTCATTTTCATTCTCCGTCTGCGCTTCACTGAAGCAGAGCTGTCAAAGTGGGTGGCACAACTAAGACGGCAGGCAGCTGAACACTGCAGCTCTTTATTTGCCAGACAGAGATCAGCAATCATGACTTTTCTCCTCGCCGCAACGGGCAAGCCCACACACCTCTCACAGAAAAGCCAAATTCCTAGATTGAAGACAATCGGCAATGATCGAGATGAGCCGCTGAGGATCCAATCAGAACTGGTGTTGCTGGTGGGTGGTCTGTTTTCTTGCACGGATGGAAATTTTAACCAATCCTTGACCAGATGGGGTCACTAAAGTCTCACCAACAGCACCCCTATTGGCCAGGGTCATCCATGGAGTGATGGGGATGGGAGGGGAGCAGTGACTGACATCAATTATACAGGAGGCTAAAACGGTGTGTGTGTGTGCTGGAAATGTCTTTTAGTCTGCATGGAGGCTGGGAATGCCACACCTTCCACTTCATCCAACATATATATGTTTTTTTTACTGTGTGTCATTTGATTTATTAGCTAAATCTGAACTACTTGTTTTATTTCTTATTTTGAGATAACCATCAGGTTCTACATATTGTTATATGCATAAAAACTATGATCAATAGGAACAAAAGTGATGTTGAGGTAAAGAAAGCAGGACAAAAAAGCAAAAATGGAAAATAAAGAAGATGTATTTATAATGTGCTGGTGCTATTTTAAATTTGAAATATTTATTGAGGATGAGATATTAAAAAATATATACTTAGATTTATAATATTAGTTCAAAAGATGAATAATTTAAAGTCTGAAAAAATATAAATTTCTGAGCTATACTGATTTTTATACTAATTTTCTAATTAAATCTTACACAGAGGAGTATTTTATTATGGTAAAGTGTATTAACCCTAGAGCACTACCGCCGGGTTATTTTCTCCAAAGGAAATGTATGTACATGATTTTCAATATGTTGCATTTTTTTGTGTATCATCATGGGTGACTAGGGAAAGTCTCAAATGTCCTAGGAATTGGTGGATCAAAGGTCAAATCTCCAGTATTATTATTTTTTTTTTATTTAGGGATTTTTTTGTTCTCAAATTCCTATTTTTTCAGTAATTTTTAGGATCTTGCTGTGTTTTATTTTCCATTTTGTTACATATGCCACAGTTGAAAATAAAACTACTCTATAGTGAAAGTGTCTGAGTTAACAGTGTCCTGTCTAACTTAGATTTGTTATAGCAACATTTTTAAAATGTCACATTATGGAGTTTTCACAAATCAATATATTTTTATTAATTTTCACCTGAGCCTGGATTAAGAAATCTTGGTGTGATAATTTTCTCACAAACACCTTATAACTTTGTCTTTGAGGAATATTCAAAAACTAGAAGACTTTCACAGATCAACAACTTTGTTTGATTAATTCTTTATTCTCTCTAAAATTCCAAAATTAACCCAATTTAATGTGATAAATAGATTTTTTTTTTTTTTTACCTTAACCGTTGAAGCAGAAGCTAATAATAATAATAATAAACTTCAGCCTTGATTACACTGCTATTGAACAAATTTGTATAAGTGAAAATCACATTTTTTTCTTTACCTTAAACAGACATTACATTTATAGTTTCTTAGGCTTATTCTCATACGGCCAACCCTTTGTTTCTCTAAATACATATAAAGCTAATACTTGAGCCAAAGAATTTCTGAACGACAGCTGTAATTGTAACCAATTTTCATAGTAGCCCTTTTTCCCCTCAATATTTCAATAAATTTACTTTGGCTTTATATTAAACAGGAACTTTAAGGAAAAAGTCCCAAACCTTAAAAGGGCTCTAAATGATGTGGATTGCATTCATGTCACTCAAAAAAACCATCCAGTATGCAGCGTTAGCAACATGTTACACTTCAAAAGTGAAATTTAACTTGACTCCACCTGCACTGAACCTCATTTTGGTTCAGTTATTTCATGCTTTTAAATAAATACAGGTGCAGAAAAGGAAAAAAAAAGCTTTCTGTTATAAACATAAATGCAAGCAGTCTTTCGGTTCTTTTCTTTGGATCTAAATTCAATGACTTCTCCTCAGCAGAGGGTTATGATGGATTCTTTCATTCTTTGCTTAAGACCTGCCAGCAGAATTCTAGAAAAATGAAAATCGGAGGCAGCTAGAAGACAAACACTGGCATGATGACAGGGGGATAATAGACCTTAGTTATCCCAATAAACAAACAGGAGGTAAGATGACACTGATACTCACTTTGTCATTACCCTAATTGGACGTGATTGCATTATAACTAGGAGGGAATTATTCCATTTGCTGGCAGTGGTGAGACTGGCTGGATGTTCAACCACAAACAACCTCTTATTGAATTAATTTTCGTTCAGTAAAACTTGGCAGACTTCATCTAACTTCAACTGGAATCATGTCAATCTTGGACTCGACTGTGAGAATAATCAGGGTAATTTTCTATTCATAAACACAGACTGCAAAAAGAACAACAAAAGCTTACTGCTCCTGCATTATAAGCTACTTTCCAGACGTCCATTATGGGTACCTGAGCTGCAAAGAACTGGCAGGTTCTTTAGCACCAGACCTGTTCCCCGTTAAAACCTGACTGATGTTGGCCATACAACAGCAATAATCACGAGTGTTGACATTTCAAAATTTCTTAAAACAGCAGAAAAAATATACAAGTTTAAAAAAACATCACTGCAGATGGAAAAAAATACTTTAAATCAAGAGTGAACATTATAATCGGACAATTCTAATGTTCCTGCATGGCCTAACAGTTGTGAAAACAGAAAGAAATTCTATAAGTTATTTTTGTCTTCCATATATAGTAATTTTTGCTCTTGTATTAGACAAATATAAGTAAAAAATGTGTAGTTTAGCTGAAGTAGGATGGCTGTAGATTTGACAGAGGGGTCCTCAGGGCAAACTACATCTTCATCCTTACATTTGTGTGTTAAACTAAAAAAAAAATCATAAACTGTATACAAGAATACAAAAAAGTAGATGATTGATTTACTCTATAAAAGTTTTGGATATCATATCATCATGTTTTTTTGAAAGACTGGAGAAGATAAGAGCTCAGCATCAAAAACATCTAAGATTCAATGTTGGATGCAATAGAAAAAGATTTCATCACCAAACGTGCTTAAAAAAACATCTCTCATAAGAAGCATAAACAAAGTAGAAAAGTTCTCATCAAAGAAAGAACAGTGAAAAAGATCAAAACGACTCAAAAATATAAAAGCTGAATGACAAATTCATGTTCAAAACATTGGCACATGCATGGATTTGAAATAACAAATCTCCAAATCATTAAACTAGATGAATTAACCAAGGAAGAAATAAATGAAGAAGAAAAGCCAAAGGCAAATATAGAGTGGATCTAAAATCTTTGACAACGCCAACAAACAGACAGAGAGAAACAAGCATTAACCCAGTGACCCATAACTCCATCACTCTTAAAAAAATTACGACTCCATGAATTCATTCTGGCAACAGAACAGGCATTTTTCAAATCCATGATCAGGGAAAAAAGCATAACTATGTACTAAAGTCGTGAACATTTGGAAATCAGCAAGATTCCCACAGATCAACATCAAGAATGAGGCAAGATAAGCAATAATCTCCTTCAAGAGATACAGATTCTTTACATTACTACCAGCAGATAACAGCAAAACCATTGCCATCTTAAAGAAAAAAAAAACGAAAAAAAAAACTTGAAGACCAATTCAAAAGCGGTAAAAGAGTGCAATCATGTAACAAAAGAAGATACTATGACCAAAGCCATTGTAGCCACATCAAAATCCTTCTAGAAATGTTTCCCTGTGCTCCTGTTGTGTACCCTAACAGATTTATCAAGGCCCTGGTTAACTTAATAAACCGATCCACAGGATCACCAAAAACTCTATACAACTGTAATAAGAACTCAAAACCCCAACAGTTGAAAAAAAATGATAACCTTATCTCATGTGATCTCCAAATCCCAGAAAGATGCCCAGCTTCCAAAAAAATCTTTGATCCACTCTAATGAACGGCTTATACTTTTTAACTGAAGACCCTGAATAAACAGCAACCCAGTGGAAACTCACAGTGTAGAAGATTCATGTGAATCTGACACCAAAGTAAATAAAACAAGAACTCAGTGATCATTTCAACACTTGGGACACTCCAGGAAACATGAAGAAGGAACAGAAAACACAAGAACCTTCCTGGATATAAAGATCCAACACAAAGAAGATGGCAGCAAAGAGGTATTAGTACATGGGAAAATCCACTGACTAGTTCCTGCTATGGTCATCAGAACACCCCTTTGCAGTCAAACTGTCAGGACTTGTATGAGTAGAGCAGTATGATCACAAACAAGGGTGGGAAGAGGAAAAAACAAATCCAGCCCTGCATTGAAACACTGCCAGGATCCATGATGGGTTATAAACAAAGACATGCAACAGGTGGAAATAAGGGAAGAAATACAATAGAACACAATGAAAAGGTAAAGAAACACTAAAAGATTCATGAAAAACACAGCATACACAGTAACCATACCTTACAAAACGGGTATTAGTTCACTCAAATTAGCACAAGAAAAATGCAATGTCATTTATGAAAGAAAAAACAAAAAAACAGGGATATGTTTAACACAAGAAAAGGGGAACACGAGAATGGATTTGAGAAAAGGACAACAGGAAGACTCACATGATCCAAAGAAGAGCAACGAAACTTCAAGTCAGCAATATCAGATCTCACCCAAACAGATAATCATATCAGGAATTGGGACAAAGCCAAAATAAAAGGTATAAAAACAAAAATGTTCAATTGCTGGAACAAATAAGCAACATAAACCAAGAAATGAAAAAAAGACAGTTAACTGAGATGAGGGGACACAGTCACCCAGTTGGGATACTTTCTGGAAGGACCACAACCAGAAGAAGAGGTGTGTGGTCGTCGGGATAGACCTGACATGTTGGCGGGCCACATCCATCACAAAACGCAAATGATGACATGTCGTGATGCTGGACACTTTCAGTACAAGACTGCAGGATAGCAACCAAAACATGTCTTTTAAACAGAAAAACGCTACTTAAGGAAATAAATTGGAGTGAAAAATCATTCTGTGAATGGTAGAGAAACAGAAAAAGTAACAGGTAAAACACAAATGTGGTATTTGCTTGGTTGAATATTTTTCTTCCACTTTATGTTTTTACTGCACACCACAAGAGCTGGTACTGGGGTATAATTACAGGGTTTGTGTCTTTAAAACCATAAGCTCCAAGAAAAACGTATACATTTGCACTAAGGGCATCATCTTGTTTCTTATTCTGAAAAGGCAACAGAGAAATAGAAGGAATCTGAAAAACTAAATACGATGGAGCTGTTAACTTTGGAATAGCTAGAGTAATTAAGTCATTAGGTCTATCCATGCAACACATTTTACCTATATATATTTTCTACAGAGGTAATAGATGTCTTAAAAACAGCATGATAATAGCTTACCATGTGGCAGGTCCTTAAGAGTTCATGTTTGAGGCGTCTCTATGCTCATCAGAGTTGCTTCTTTCAGGAGGGCTGTGGAGCCAAGCAGCAGGAGGAGACAAGTGAGCCATGGGAGATGCAGATAATGGGAATGTGACTGTAAATGTTGTCATATTATGCCAAAAACTTCACTGAGCTATTCTGTGCCAAAAACAACATTCTCACTTTAGATTATATCATTAGTCTCTGTAGAAGGGAGAGAAGTTGTTCTAGCGGAGGCTGATTATGTTATCTGCACAAATACCATCTTGTAGTTTGTTTACCTGGGGTTTAAGAACTTTTTTTTATTTGTTCTATTTATAAACTGGATGCAGTAGAAGCATAATTGAATTATGGGATATTCTCTGCCTGCCTGGTGTCTCTGATCTAGAATCTGTTGCTTGAAGAGTCATCAGTCTCAATTTGAGGGGAATTTTTTTAAGTGATGGACCTGAACAAAACCTTGAACCGTATATGGAATAAATAAGGTTTCATTTGCAAAACTCAGCATCCCTCCTTTGCAAAATGTACTCTATGCGCTACGTTTTCATCAGCACTCCTTTATGCAAATGTAATTTACTTGTGTGCTTCTCAACACGCCATTGCCGTTGCCTCTATGAGAGGGAAGGCCCGCCATCATTTACTACTGAAGGAAACAGCTGCTGTCTCTTTCCAAATTTATGATCCCTCACTTAATGAGCCACCGTGTTATTTATCATGACTTAAAAAAATGGATTACTGTGATAATTCACAATAATACATAGCCATGACATCTCATTTACTAAAATATAAAATGCAGAACACAGTGCATCATGCTTTGATTATTTTATAACATTAACTGAATTTGCTTGATATAATGCAATTAGATTTTTGGCTATTTATATTTAAAATATATATGTTTTCTATATGTATCCTTTTTTTCAAATTCTAATTTTGGGATTTTTTTTTATACAAATAATTTCTTGTTTTCTTTTTATATTTATATATGCATTTCTAAGTATTGTTTTTATCCATCAATTTTTGCATTCATTTGGTAGTCTTAAGTTGTAAAAGTTTACAAAGGATGCTTCAGACTGTAGACCACTTTCTATATACAGTACATCCATCCATGTTCTGAATCCAATAAATCTGTAGGATCAGAAATGGAAGATCCTAGATCAAAAACCAATAGAATGCCACCACTATCAAATATTATTGAAAGACAATATTTTAACATTTACACATTTTTTATCAATTGTAGTCTTTAAAAAAATATCTTTAAATGTCACAATGAACTGACAACTCAATCTTTAACCTTTTAAAAACCGAGGTATTATTTGAGTTAACACTCTATGCATGTAGTCACAAGGCTGCAGTTAACGCTACGATCACATATACCAAAATGCCACCACATGGCAACCTGAATGCAAGTTTTTCAGCCAAATTTGGCAGGTAGCCGAGCAGCGACATTTGTAACAGGGATGCAGTTGCATTTTTACACACCATGATTTTACTTTTTCAAGGGAAAGTACAAATTTTATGGTGACCAATTTCACGATTAAAATCCCTTTTTTCTCTAAAATCAGTGCCCGGGCGGCCTTTGACCGATGTCAACGACTGTCCTCCTCAAAGTTCTTCAACATTTTATGTTCTAAGCATCACATTTTGGTGCAGAGGCCATATGAAGAGGCCATATTTATTTATTTATTTTTTTTCTCTGGAGAAGATTCACGTTGATCACATCCACACTTCACTGCTGCGTAGAGCAGCCTGTCAACATGAGGCTGCGTTTCTCCGCTTCAGAATCCGCTGAATTTTGTCAACTGTTGAAGAATTACGATAAAGTTAACATAACCAAAAGAATAAACAGTGGAGCTAAAGCTCCGGCTAATTCCTACTCACTAGTCTTACTTTGAAAACAGGAAGCTTCACCAACACAAGATTTGTTTACTTCCTGTGACATTAGTGCAGCTCTTTCGGCTTTGTTTCAGCTCATAAGCTTAAAATCCAATGCATTTCAGAGCAGAAAAATACATCGTCCCAAGATAAGATTTTACTACACTCTACTATATTTATAAAGATCGCAAATCATCGATTTTTGGATTCACCCGGATTCACCCGGAGCACCTGGATACTCGTTACAGCCCTACTCCAGCAAAGCTGCCTCCAGCGAAAACTGTAAGGTTCCATTTTTTTACTCAAGCTACACTTTCTGTGAAAGGCGTGAGACTCAAAAATTGACTTCCTGCTGATTTGAAGTCTATGTCCGGTTTTAGCCTTATTAAAAATCTTGTACCAGGAACAACACTGCATGTAGCGAGTTGATATAATATTTTTTTCTTCTTTTTTATGTTGTTTTTCTCAATTGCTTCTTGTACTTTTTATCATTCAATGCCTATTTCTGTTTTTTTATTTCCAATTTGGTAATTTAACTAAAATAGAAAGAAATAGAGAGAAAATACAGTCCATGACTTGTTGTAATGGTAATGTAGGCTTAAGCAAAAAGTATTGAATTCCACTTAAAGGAAGTGGCTCTGTTAGTTTGCACTGATCAATTTCAAAGGTCCTAAATGTCTAAACAGTGAAAACATCCCTTCCAATCATGGTTAAGCTGTCATCGTAAACATACGACTGTTTTCATGGCAAATCAGGTAAATGCACTGGATGCATCTTTTAGAGGCAATTTTCTCATTCGCCAAAGGGCATAAGAGAAGGAAGGAGGAAGTGAATGTCTATAGTAAGCATTTTTTTTTTTTACTGAAGCCTCCTCCTGCCACCTTTTGCTCAGTGTCTTCTTTCTTCTTCTTGCTGCAACTCCTTCTCCTTCGTGTTGCTCAGCATTCATTAGACTCGACTTCCCCAAATAACGTTTTATCTACCGGAAACTTTTCTGTGCTGAACTCCTGATCCCTCTGATAAACCGCCTGGCTAATTAAACAGAGACTTAAGCAATGTGTTCCTGTGTGTTTGTATGCATATTTATGCGTATATGTGTAATCCATGGAGTGGGTCTCTTTATCTCTTTGCTAGCACCGCCTCTCCTCTTTTTTATCCTTGTCTGTTGGGCTCAAGGAGATGATGCTGAATGCTAAAAATATGTCATAGCTGAAAAGCAGCATTTAAATCTTGACAGTGTCTGGGATTAACTCAGTAACAAGGAGGACAGCTTGGGAAAAAAAAAATTGTGAGGTGAACTCGAGGACAAGGAGAGATTCCACATATTTGGCTCATTGAGAAAAAGAAATAGGCCAAAATCAGCCCCAAGTTTAGTAATTATCCTCTAAACTTTTTTTTGTCCCACTTTTTTCAACTTTGAAGTTTTTCCATTTTTTGATGATTGTATATTTTTCACTACAGACTTAAGCTGAAATGGCCTGGAGTTTCAGAATCTTTTCATGGACATTCTGAGTGTCATCTTATCTATTAAAAGTGATTCATTTAGAAAAAAAATAACTTAAAGGAAACTGCGGCTGCCTTTAATGTTCCACAAATCCCTCCATTTCTAATCAGCTCACATATGCAGTTAAAAGCTAACATGACCCTGGATGTGTCTCCGTTTCACTACTGAATATGAACTGGGATCCTCTAAATCCTAAACTAATCTGGATTTGATGAACAATTGCTGGACTTTCTATTTGGTCTGCAGAGAAGATGAGGTACAAAGGAAAAAGAGCGTAATTGAGAGAAAAACCTGAGAGTGAAAAAAAAGAGAAACATATCAGACTTAAGAAGATCACCAAAAAATGGCTGAAAAATACACCACATGAAAACAAAAATGCATACATGACACTCAGGTCCTGGATGCACCTGTTGTGCCTTTGTTGGACAAAAGCAAGAAGGAAAAATGCCCAACTGCTTGTTCACATTACATATGCACAGCTTAATGTTTTATGTATGACCTGTTATGCAATCTGAGTGTGAAGGCCTTACAGTTAGGCTGCATTTGTGCTCCAACAGTTAAAGCACTTTTTCTCCATTTCTCATTTCGGGCTTTGCGTCGGCATTCACTTCTATTCCAGAGGTTTGTTTACAGCAGAGGCTCAAGTGGCTTGAATAAAAAGGACAACCCTGATCTCAGTGGGTGCACACTTAACTAATGTGGGTGTTTTTGATCAGCTCTCTGCCTAGAAATAAATCTGAAAAGGGGTAAATCCATACCATTTGAGTGTTAGTAAGAGAACGGTGCAAAGCATTTCAAGGCCTCTTAGATGAATATTAAATGTCATTTAAACCATTTGAATATGTTTTTTTATGAAACATCTTTGATAAAAATCTGTTTAATCCATGTAACTCCAGACTAAGATCAAGTAAGAGTTTTGTGGTGCTCTTGCTCTGAGCTAAAAGTCTATGTAAATCAGCCTCTTACATTAACTGAAGCCTTGTAACTTTCTTTTGATACAAAGCACATCTAAGACAGAGGAGGACCCATGCATCTTGCAGCAATGCATTGCGCTCTTTATTGATTGTGCTTCTTGGATACGCAATACTGCAACATATTTATGATTATTGACATATCAGTGGAAGTGGGCAGTGGTGTGAGCCTTTATATTTCAAACTATCTTTGTGACAGATCATAAAAGTACATTTAAAATGTGCATTTAGCCAAGTGTGATGGCTTTTGTATTCCAAACTCCAGTACATCCTTGTCAACAGATAGACTGTTTAATATGAGCACGCCCAGATTTTATTTTTAAGCTTTACTTTCCATTAAAAAAGAAAAAATGCATTCATTGTAATTTTTTTTAAGTTAGCTTACCATTGCTGGTCTTACTTCTGCTACTACACATATTATAAGTGCAAATGTGATGCTTTCATTTCCTTTATTTTTGTGCATAAAACTGTGACCAATGTTTTAAATCTCCAATGTTTAAGAGAGACCTGGCTGCAGACAAGATGGTGCCAAATATCACAGCAGAATGCATGCAACTTGCCTTAAGGAGTGTGCATTGACCCTGCCCTCTTATGGAGGGTGGGGTCCGAACACTTGTTCTCCTAACCCAAAAGTGTTGAGAATTGTAATAAAAACTTTTATTAAAGCTTAAAACTGAAAAAAAAGAAACTGTTAGGGTTGCCCATTAAAATCAAAACTTTTTTTAATTTTTATTTATTTTTTTCTGAATGATATGGGGGGACTTCCGTTTACGGTTCTGTAAGTTGATGTCTGCAGCCAGGTTCTTATACAATGTTTAGGCATCAAAGCAATTCTATGATGGTGTCAGAGACGGTCTATGAAGAAACCATGATCTGATTTCTTTATGGGGTTAAATTTTGGAAATGTGTAATCACAGGTCACTCTCCAACACATTCTCACTCCCGACTTGTCACATATTGAGTTGTGGTTAATGACCCCTCCACATCAAAAATGTATGTTTAGGGTGTCCCCAACTCGTAATTTTTTGACGTGCTGGCTGTTCCCATTAAATCACAGGCCCCCCAACCTCAAGGCCACAAACTGGAACTGGTCCAGTACCGGGTTGCAGAGCGCACCAGTACCAGAATCCAGTAACAGTACCCTAACCCAAACCTGGTACCGGTTCACATCTAGTACAGTGTCCAGGCCTGGTTCAGGCCCGGTACAGTGTCTGGTACTGGTTCAGGTATGGTACTGTGTGTGGTTCCGTGTCCAGTACCGGGTCCGGTATCAGGTTAGGATCAGGGCACCGCTATTGGATTTGGGTACCGGTACTGGACACGTCCCGAGGACCAGTCCAACGCCAGTACTGCATCTGGTACCACATCCCGAAGGTTGTGGACTCTTGATTTTACGAACATCGAGCATGTCAAAAAAACAAGTTGGGGACACCCAAAACGTCAAAAAGTGCCAGGGAAGGGTCCTTAACCAAACATCAATACGTGACGACTTGGGGATGAGAATGTGTTTCCCACTCAGCTATGCTGATATCATCAAGACAGATGTTTTTTTAATTTTTTTTTTCTATTCTATTCACCAAGAAAAAGTTACTATTTAATGAAGAAGGGATTAAAACTAACACTTTCTAGATCCTTAAAAGGCTAACGTTTTTAATATTTTCATAAAAAACAAACCATTTATTTAAATGACCCATTTAACAGTTTCAGATAATCCAACACGTTCTACAATGATGTTGAGTTAATCATGCTGAATTGCGTTTGTCATACCAATAGAGTCTGACAGTGACAGGTATGCTCCATTTATAAGTAAAACGCAGCTTTTGCCCCCATTTATCAGTTTAACCTTACCTGTCAGAGATGTGTCCATTCTTTGGCACTGTCACATTACTGTCTTGTCAGAGAGATGCCCACAGAGAGAGCACAGACAAGCCCTCTGAACTTCACCACTTACTGTTTTAGACCCTGACACATCAAACACACACACACACACACACCCACACATGCTTGACTGACAGAATTGGCAACTAGAATGCTGACCACTACACAACCATAGAAAATGATACACAAGGTCACTCGCCTTC
>NC_050532.1:12013683-12017507 GCF_002922805.2 Oryzias melastigma | reverse complement strand
TATTTTTAGGCCAGCAGAGAAGGCCTTGCAGGCCCTGACGGCCCGCCACTGTTAGTTACAATTAAATAGTATGGCAAATGACATTACTGTCTCTACACAAACATATATATATATATATATACATATATATAGAAAGATATATACATATATATACACATATAGAGCACTGTATATATGAAGCCACATCATCTTAAAATAAGCAGAGTCGTATAAATTATTGTATTATATAACTTTTTATGGTATGCGTCACATATTTCTATAATTATGAGGTAAGTTCTTAGAGTATATTTAAAAAAAAAAAGGTTCAAATTTCCTGTTTTGTTAACAAAAAAGTAAATCGAGGTTATCCCCTAAGTTAACAATAGTAGGGTCTCTGTAGGGAAGTCCTAAAAACCCTTTTTTTCTGAGACAATAAATGGCTGCAAAATAATGATCTACAAAAGGTGAATTCGAAGCGCTGCTGCGGAGAAAACAACATAATCGACTCCGAAACATTGAACACTCCCCTGTAACCATGTCCTCTTATCCTTGTGGCTCAGCTGTAGTCTTTGTTGTTTTTACAATAGTAGCTTTGTGCTGGCATGTTATCCTTTCACGCCCATTGTTTCTCACCTCAGCTCTACGGTGAGGGACGATGTCTCTGAGGAAAAGAGGGGACCCCTTGGAACATTCACTGAATCCTTCTTAGCTCTTGTCTTTGCCTCAGCCTATAATTCTCTGAAATTCCAACTGCTATCACAGAACTGCATATTTCTAAATACTTGTTTTTTTATTTATTTATTTTATTTTTTTTTAAGGCTGATTAATATTATCTTCCAAAACAATAAAATATTCTATGATTCTACTTTGATTTTTGTGCTACATTTTACGAGTCTTTCTTTGGTTTCCGTTTTCTGTTTTTCTGACCTTCTTTTGGTGATGCTTTCCTACGCTTTTTTTCCCTCACCCACATGACCAATGGTATTAGTGATATCTCTGAGTCAAGGGACAAGATATATCCCTTAAACACACTCACACACACATGCACACGGACACACTCGGTCATTACAAAGTAGCAGCTAGAATCTGAGGCATTATTAATCCTATTTCTGCTTGTTAATGGGATTATGTCTTTTAATTAAAGGCAAGTGGAGAGCAATTATGAATAGTGAGTGGATGTAACACAATTCACTGTCATGTCATTCTGTCGGTTTAAGGTGCTGGCATGCAGGTGGAGTTAAATATTATACTACAGCTTTCCTTTCTTTTGTGATCGTTCTAAGTTGAAGGCTTTAGTTATTCCCTACAAATTTGCTGATAAATTGAAATCTTTTGTAAAGGGAACTTAATGTTATGCATGCAATTGCGCTGACAGTCATATTCTTTCCCATCTCCCATGTGAGAATAGTCAGTTACTAAATTAAGAAGGGGTGTAAAGAAGGGAAAGTACTTCTCTGGAGAGTCTTAATCCTATTTTCAGTTCTCTTTTGCTGGTTTGTTCCGCAAATCTTTTAAGAGAGGTGTTTAAACGAAGAACAACTGGGGATAGACGATCAGCCTCAAAGAAAGGTGAGTGTCTCAGAGAAGGCCGGCGGTGAGTCGCTCATGGAGGTAACCAGTAGGCTGCTGATGCGGGGTGGGCATGGTTGTGATTACCTACAGCAAATTGTAGTACAGCTAAAGCCAGGTGCAAAAAATAGGAGAAAAAAGTACTATTAAACTCATGCGAACCAAATTATGCACAATTAAAGAAAATTAAAAACTTTTTCAAGTTAAAAATTTGACAGCAAAAGTTTCTTGAAGGTCGGACAGCCTTACCCCTTAAAATACTCCGACAATTGGAGGGGTAGGGGAAGAATTTGGATTCAGCCTGCATGGTTTGGTTTGGTGTTATAGATCTTCCTCTTTGAAAAATTACAGACACTATGGTTCTCGAATCAAAAACCAATTCTTTGGTAGTGTGTCTTGCTGAAAAATGTGATTTTGAGTCTCCACAAAGCTAGTCATCAAAGAGAAGCATGAGGAGCTTTAAAACATAAGAGTAGAAAGGCACAGACCTGATAAAATACAGTAGACTAAAGCCACTACTGACTGAGGATTCCTCCAGATTGTGTGACCTCCATTTTCATAATAAATTAATAATTTCCTTTTATCTGAAAAAAAAGTACATTTTGCCTCGGTAACAAAGCCAAATAAGAAGCTTCTCAATTCCTCACAGCTTCATTTAAAAGCCATTTCCTGAATAGATATGTGGTTTGGTGATTCTTGAATCTTGAGTTTTCTTTAAGATTACCTTTCAACAGACTGCTGTAGTCACCAAAAAAAACAAAAAAAAACCATGATTTTCTCTTTATCTTTCTCCGCCTGTCTTCCTCTGATGGAATACATGGTAACGTTTTGTTCCAATTAGTCCTAGTAGGAAAACCTCCAGCAGCCACCCAGCCTGCCCTCGGGACGATTAAACCCCACACACCTTCATTCTCCCCTCCTCCAACAGATTAGCACACCAGTCTGCTGCAGGCATGGAGGATGCTTGAAGAAAAGAGGATCTACAATAGGGAGGTTGGCCAAAAGAAGCACGGGGATAAAGTGAACAGGAGAAACTGAGTAAAAGGTAAAGCTACAGCAGCGTAATGAGGACAAAAGAGGATATAGGAGCCTGACTCAAACATGTACAGCATTTTCTCATGCTGTAGGTTGAAGGTAGTCATTTTAATTTTGAATGAACCCATTGGCGTTTTGAGATGAAGTTATAGCGGTGGATACTGCTTTTTATTTTATTTGCATTTATTTGGGCTCGGTGACCCATATGCCAAAATCAATGTTTACCAAAATGCTAAAATATTAAAGAATACCCAGATGTTTCATTACCTGATATTTACACAGTTATTCAACCCAGTCAAAAATCTGAGAGCTTTAATTGCAGTTTACATAATTTTTTCCTTCTAAGTCCTCAAAAAAACTCAAGTGATTCCATGCCTGTGTTATAGTCTTATAGGGGAAGACATGTAGACGAAGACTGATGACACAAAGCCTGGTGACAAGAGATTATCATTGTTGCAGCCCCCCTCCCTCCCAAAAAAGTGAAATTCAAACTCATACTATTAAGTGCATGGCAGCAGTTACTTTTATAAGTATTGCTGATGAAGTGTTTGCTGCATAGCTGCGTGCAAGGAGTAGATTTGCAGTTATTGCAGGTATTTGCTGCTATCTATTGATTTTCCTTACATGATCATCTCAGGCAGTTGGTTTATGAAAAAATAATGGTCGTCTCAAAGACGTCATGAGCATACACTGAGAACCTCCAAAGCTTTCTGTATGGAACCTACACATTGTGGACTTTTTACATGGATACACAGTTTAGCTGAATTATTGTAACACTGCTGCAAGTAATAATTTGCTATAAGGAACACAATCTTTTGCACTTAAATACTTTCATTTAATACACTGAAAGTTGCTTTTTCATTGCCCCCATATACTGTATGTTGTGTAGAAAAGACAAAAAAGGAGTATAACCCTTTGTCCACAACCTTAAGACCAATTAAGTGTCTGGCTGACAACACCTGAAAATAGCAGTTCTGCTCCACTAACCTTCACCTTAGGTTTTCACTCAAACTACGTTATACATCTAACAGTTTTGTGGCTCCAGCCTGAATTCCCTTTCCTTCCTTTCTCTCACTTTTTCTAAACTGGAAAATCATTTCAAATTGTTCAAATTTCACCAGCAAAGTTTACATTTAAAAAGAAAGAAAATGTATGTGTGTAGTGTAGTTTCCATCCAGCTTCTTTTTATTTCTTAAATCAAACCTTAAATGCCCACAAATTTAAAAATGAGCAGAACTGAT
>NC_050532.1:11984042-12013385 GCF_002922805.2 Oryzias melastigma | reverse complement strand
TAACATAAACAAATACGTAATATATATTTTTTTCAAGCAAGCAAGAGTGTCCAGCTTTTATGCACATCACGGAGAACTCAACTGTCCATTGTAGGGGCTACAAACAGACAAACAGCATGGTACTGTGAACCCTAAGATCTATCTATCTATTAATTTGTTTTTAACTGTATGAATAACAGATTACATACAAAAACAGAAAAACTGCATCCAGGACACATTTTCTGAGAAACTAAAGTTCATCAATCAAGAGATGACTGACCGTGCAATGGCATCATTGTTAAAGAAATGTGTCATATTAAGAGGATATCTTTAGAAATAAAGCTTACTATATGTCTGGATTATCAAAATAAACTAAATAAATCCTTTATTTTTACTTTAAACATTTTTTACACTAATAAAATGAATAATGTGTTTAGTTAAATGAACAAAAAGCACAATATCAGGACTGTTCACACCCCCACCATCCTTTTTTTTTCTATTTTCAAACATGAATGATAAAAGTGATGAAAGACGCACGAGTTCTCACTTCTAACATGTGTGCATATGAAAGTACATGTGTGATGTACCCTCTTAACTTTGAGGATTACACAGACTATCCACAGCTCTACAGGGATCCTGAGGGATAAGAGCACCACACGGCATTAAGGAACTATGAGCTAATTAACTTACTCCCATCCCAAGCTATCCATGCATTCCATGACCTTTTACATCCTCAGCTGACCTTCGGCAGGACTGGCATTTCATTTTAAAAGTACTAATCTGTACTCATTTCTCTAACTACTGCTTTGTGTATCGCAGCTGACAGCTGCAGTCTGCTGGACCACCAGTGAAATCATGTGGTTACTCAAGGAGCTCTCTAAACTCTCTTTTACTCTCACATTCACACACGAACAATAAATATGTATAACCTGAAGAAAGATAAAGAAGTATTCTGTATGAAATCGAATGGTTTCATTAATGCTAATACAGTGAGTTATTCCTTTGAGATTTAAAATAGCCACTCCTAATCAATTAAAAGTCAAGGATTATATTAATGAAGATTATAAAAATGGCCAGGAGAGCGTCAAACATGGAACATCAAACGTAAAACATTTGCCAAAGTAGCAGCAATTTCTCACAGTTTCCTCTTAAACCCATCTCTCCAGTTTATTCATCTCACTGTCCAGTAATCCTGCTGCTACCATGACGATAGCAAGAGGGTTCCGTTATTACATTTTCTTTCTGTCCGCCCATTATTACTTATTCTGTATCCCTGTTCTTAATGTACTAGCCTTTTCTGCTGATGCGCTTCTGTGTAAACAATGCTGACAGGAGGTTAAGGCTTCACAGCAGATAGAATAATCTCTTTTTCTGAACTTTAAAAAATTAGAATTTTTGAAAGAGATGATATTAGAATGAATGAGATGATACTAGAATGAGCACAAAACAGCAACAAATTACCTGTATTTTCAATTCAAGCTAATGCAAATATGTGTAGTGGCACATGTGGATACTTTTCTTTATGTTTATGATTATAACATCAATTCCCAGCTTCTTCAATGCTGAGATTAAATTCCCCGGACACTGCAACAAAGCATATTTTTCCACAAATATCACCAAACAAGTCAAAACAAAACATATGAAGCTTCTGGCTTGACGTTTTCACTTGGGAAATAACTGTCTTCCATGCAGTGGTTGAGTGAGCTTTATGTCTCTCGTTGGGGATTCAGCCTGTGCTTGGTTCACAGCCAACACAGCACTTCTTTTGTTAGTAGGACAATAAACAGAAGGAGGAAGTCACAAGGAAGCACAACAGGTTAAATAATCCTAATTATGGTGCAAGTCCATGGACAAATTATTAAAAGATTTACCACAGGACTCCAAAAGAGGTAATTATTTTTCATTGACAGTATATGAGAACTGAACTTGCATTCCAAATTTGAAGTAGGTTCCATGAAACCAAAATCCCAGGCTTTTATTGACAAATAAACAGCAATTACTGTCATTATTTGTCAAAAACACAATTCTTGCTAATCATTTTATGTTTCTGTAGTCAAAATTATTCATGTTATAAACTGGCCAGTCAAATGCCTCAATAAATATAGGAGGTTTCTTGTTGAACGTTCGAAACATTTAATTGATTGCGTGCTTTTAAATGGTAGACTTCTAACAAGCTCACTTCTGATTGGTGAGAGTGGTTACCATAGCAACATAGACTCCTCGTTCTTCTGTGGGAAGCAGTACCGGCCGTGGTACTGGGTCCAGGTATCGCGTCCCGAGGGTGGGGGACCCCTGATTAGCATACACATATTTTCCCTGTTTGTGGACCGGGATCCAAGCGGCCCTCAGACTGGTACCGGTTCACGACCCAGATGTTGAGGACCCCTGATTTAATAGGAATGGCAACAGTCAAAAAACAACGAGTTGCGGACACCCAAAACATTAAAAAGTGACGTGGAGGGGGCCCGAACCAGACATCCATATATGACAAGTTGGGAATGAGAATGAGTCTGGCTCCAACATGCATCACAAAATATTGCAACCAATTGACTTCTTTCAGTAGCTGAAATTGGTTCAGTTCTCATATACAGTTAATGGAACTTTACCACTCACAATGAGATGTGTGCAAGCCCTAAAACCTATGAGCGGAATAAAAATTTTACATGAAGCATTTTATATGTCTGTGTTTAAGTTTTAGGACTAAAGCTGTGGACTTAAAGGAGGGAGGCGACATTCTCACACATTTATGAGGGCAGAACCCTTAGAAATATTTACAGCTTTTTTCCAAAAACATTGCGCACACACACAGGAAACACAGTCAGGAAGAGCCACAATCTCCGAGCTCTTGAGAAGTCTGGGCTCTCGTTCTGCTTCCTGCTCAATCTGGCAGCACGCTCACCATCAGCCCTGCCATCTGCTGAGCTTTCAGCAGCTTGTTCAGAGGTTAATAGCTTCATGATTCCCCTATCAGTCCTGCCCATCTTCAAATGGCTAATTCTACCACTCTGGCAGCAACTAGTATGCCCTGTGGCGCGGCTTTCTCTGCCCCTTTTCAGCGTCATCATCAAGGCCATGATCAGGACAGCAATCTTTGCTTGTTACCGGACATGCGATATCACACTAGAGTAGATTTTACAAAGTGTGCAGCCACAAACAAAATGACACATCTGGAGCCCTTGGAGATGGATCAATATCCCATTCACTGAGGTATCAGGGTCCGTAAGAGACCCTATCGCTCCTGAGAACTAAGAGATAACACACAGACAGCTGCTAAATGCTGACATTTGTCTCAGCTGACAGTTTGAAATGAAAATAAAACATTATGCACGTGTGGATGAAATCATTTGAATGTGAATCAGTGTGGCGTGGTGTTGTTTCTGTTGTTGTGGTCTCTAAAATCAAAAGCAGACAGATAAACAGACCCCAGATGACTTCACATATGTTCAGACTAATCTTTGCTTGAGCAATCTGCATATTTTTTCTTCCCCCAACAAGCTGCCGGCTTCCAAAATCTCCTCTGCGCATCGAACTGCCCACCCCTGAACCAGATTGCTATAGGAGAGCCGATGGAGATGCTGAGAGTTAATGTGGCTGCTGTTGGGGTTTTAAAGGAGTGCACGCACTGTGAATCTTAAGAAATCAACTGATGTCAGGGCTGCAGGGACTTCTCAGGTCCGTGGAGGAGTCTAGCAGTTTGACTTCTACTGAACCTTATCCATAACTCACCGATTTTCTTAGAAAAATCTCCATCTGCCTCTCAAATTGAGTTTAGGGGGATTTTTTTATGTGACTTCTACATGACCCCGATGAATTTGCATATTGCATAGCTGAGAACTGAATATTAAGAGCTTGGGCGAATTACTGTCTCTCAGTTGATATTCCCTATGCAGTTTGAGGTTGGAAGCGAACGGGCGGCGGGGCATTTAAAAGCCTTTTGAAGATAATGTGATTTTTTTTTTTCATTTGGCTGATAAGGATGTGTCATGGAATCTTTCATTATTTTGGACACTAAGCATTTTACGTCGTATCTTTACTGAGGGGAACAAAAATTAATCCGGCATCATAATAAGGCTGTTTCAGACGAGGAAGGAGGTTGAGGGAATTATTCACTGTGATTTGCTGTCGGATCGTCTGCAGAGACCTGCTCTGATTCTGACGATGCTGGCAGACGTCAAAGCTCTCAGGCTTGGGGCCGTGAGATGACATGCTTTTACACTGGCGGTGCTGCATTCCCACTTCTCTTACAAGACAAAGCACAGTTGTGTGAATTACCCTCCTGTGTTTTGCCACAAATTAGTTTTCTGTGGTCTTGATCTTAGTGTTTCCACTCATACAAGACGCATTATCCATATTTTATAGATACATTAGAAATTCTCTATAAGTTTTTTTTTTCTGTGCCTAAGCCTTCACCTTTTAGTTCAATAACACTTTTCAGTTAAAATAGTCAGATTTAAAAACATAGTTTCAGATTGCTACAGTCTGTGTGCATGCATTATATAAGCATGTTAAGACCCAATGGCTGTGAGGCAAACTATCATCACTCGGCATATTATAATTAAAGATTCCACCCTCCACTTTGGTGAAAAAAACCATCATTCCACAGTCATTTGCAATTCGCCTCTAGTGGATGTTTTGATGTTGTTGCATCGTAATACAATCAGTGACACCGCCGTCTGTTGCTAGGGAGGATATTTCCCTTTCACTGCTTTTTTTTTTTTACCCAGCGATTTTACTCTTTGGTGATAATCAGAGGCCGTCTTTGGACTGAAGATGGAGGTATTTTTGAATGGCTGAATAAGGACGCTGATGGTTCCCAGTTTCCCTGGCCCATCCCCACCTTCCTATCATTCCATGAAGACACTAAAGTGGATTCATGAGCTTTCTGTCCCAAAAGCTTGGCTGATGGAGTGCCAGCACCTGGCACAAAACAAGGCCGGCGACTGGCTAGCAGACAGACGCACTAATGAGTGATGTGGAAAAAAAGAAATTGGTGGAGAGGAGGGGGAGTTTTATATAAAACTGAGGAAAGAAATTTGTCATTCTCAGTGTATAAATGCATGGGCATCTAAAAATATTTATGTGTGTACTTTCTTGTTTTACACACTACTTTTGGTATATACCACTGTTTATATTCAAATGAAAGCTGATGACATTAAAGGCTATTGTGTCAAAAAGTAATATTTCTATTGCATTATTTTATCTTGAATTTGGAAATTGTTTATTTTAAGCAATCAAAACAAGAAGAATGCATAAACAAGATTACCAACACTGGCTCATATATATACAAAGACACATCAAATATGGGATAATTAGTCATAAAATCAATATGTTCACCAAGTATTAATTTAATTATTACTCTTACTCGTGAATAAACACATTTGTTCTTTTACATATAGAACAGGACACACTGATTATACATGATTGATGTAATTATGCATTATATGGACTTGGATCATGGACAGCTTTTTGATGAATTGATAAAATATAATATAATTGGAGAAATTAAGGTGGGAACGAACACATTTTCTTCCTCACACAACCTTTTAAGTATGATGGATGATATAAAATGCAATTCATCCACTAGTTTTTAAATAATGCTTCTTCATAGCAAATAATAGATATAAATTATATGGAAAATATTGGCTAAATAATATATGCTTATAATTTACCAAAAGAAAAAAAAAAGTTTAGTTTTTTACGTTCAAAATAGACGGGCACAATTGATTTGATTTGATTTGTAAAATATTTTTGTTTTGTATTCAAGTTTATACCGTTCAAGTTATATCTTTAACCCATCTGATTTTTGCGCTTAGTGGCTTATGTTTTATTTTAATTGTAGCATTTTTTGTTTTTACCATTTATACCAATGACAGTAAGGACAGAAAGCTCTGTTTGAGAATACATCTAAAGAATTATCCCATTTATTTCAAATGAAAGACATAATAAAATGAACAATTATCCACTTCTCATCAATTGCTTCAAAAGGCTTAAAATTCCCAATTTATGATCCAATTTTACTTTTAAAATGTTCATTTTACAACAAGGTCAAAACTACTCAAACTTGAGTTAAGAGACTTAAAGAGAAAAGATTTGCTGAAGGCATTTTTTCCCCCTTAAGTTCACATATTGATGAAGTGACTGGAATGTAATAATGGCTGTCTGTCAAACTCTGCAAACTCTGTCATCAATACTTTGTAAGCAAAATACACACACCGAAACTGGTCCAATATGTTCCTCCAGATCACCAGTTATCTTAAAGCCCTCCAAAATATTTAGACAGCATGGGATCGGGATCCTCTGCATGGCTAGTTAATACCTAACAAATGTGGGTTGCAGGTTCGTCATGCCGGGCAATTGTTTAAATGTCTTGGTGAGATGAGATGTGTGTGATTGTTAGAGTCCTGTCCAAACAGCGGGATAAGAGCCAAACAGTGACCTCTCACAGGCAGATCATTCTAACCACATGGAGCATGTTTGGACAGACCTGCCATGACTTCAACCCAGGAATGCATGTCCAATGCTTTAGCATCTCTGGAACCTTCTTTCTGCATCTTTAAAGCAGGGTGATGGAAAACATGACGGCTTCATTTACAAATCAGACTCGGTTCATGCTTATCTGTGTGTATTCTGCTGGCAGACACTTAAGTAAAAAAAAAAAAACATCTAGACGTAATGATAAATTGCAGGGATTCGAATCTAGCCAATGATGATGAATGCCCTCATTAACATCAGATTATCTGCATACTGGTTTGTTTTTATAGGAGGGTTGCTCATTCACGATTGAGGATCAATATTTTCTCTTAAAAAGGTTAAGAAGACATCCTCAGGCCAAAACAAATGACAGGGAACGAACGTGTAACAAGTGTCTAACTCTACTATTTATGTTGGAATTCGGAAGGCCTTGTTTCCACAGTGACATCTTCTCATTTTCTGGAAAGACTGACTGAGACCTTAAAATCTGAAAGTTTTTGACCACTGACACATTGAATAATTTTATATTTTATGAAAGTACGGGGTCCTTTGATCACAGTAGCCCAAATGGTTTAAATGAAATTATATTCTGCATTTTAAAATCAGAAGAAGGTGTATAATGAGGTTGAGTCTGTCTAAAAAAATAGGTCCAGTTTTTTTCTTTTTTTTCTTTTATACTTTAAGAAATAGTCAAATTTCAATAAAGTTACAGTGACAATAAAATATGCCAGTGAGATAGAATTAGCAGTTGGCTTCTTTTTCAAATACTTTTTGTTCAACTTTGTTCTTTGTTTAAGGGGCATCAAGGCATAAGATTTATTTATTTATTTATTTTTTAAGATTCAACACCTTTATTTTTAATTGTGCATTTCTCTGACAACCAATATTAACAGCAAGAGACAAATAATAGAAACTCAGAGAAACATTATAAATCAGATTGTTTTCCACATTATGGATGATCATTTAAAGAATAACATGAATTATTCTTAAATTTTGAGGTGAAATAAATTAGATGTATTGCATTAAACAGTCCACATTTTTTATACTATTTGTATTATATATTATGTATTATTTGTGTATTTTAGACTCCATTCATCCACTCAATGTGTTTTTGAGTGCTGGTTCAGACTGTGTAACTATATCTGTTTAATATGTATTTCATGTGTGTTTTAACTATCTGGCATGTTATTTTCAGGCGCGAGGAGCTAAACTATGCACTTAGTCACTTACTTATAGTTCACAGGCAAACGTGTCTTGTGTGACTGCAGCACGTGTCTCTGTTGAGTCATAAAAGGCATGAGCTCGCTTTCACTCCGCAGCTCTTTCATGTCTCAGCCTCTTAAGTTTTGAGAGGCAACCTAAAAGGCTTGAATGTCAGACTGACACAGCCTGCAGGATAACCCTGAGATGCATTATTACTATATCTATCAAGAGCTTCCTTGTGCTCTAAAGTAAACTAACTCAATAATAAAACAGTACTGAACAAAGCAGAGGGCACTAACCAGCTACTCTTCTTTTGATTTGCACAAAATAATGGTAAAATATAATACTTTTATGTAATAAACTGATTTGAATCACACAATAACTTGGGAACATTAACCTGTTTGCAGAGACGCTCATCTTGTCCCAATATAGTTTGCCTGTCTTTGTTTTCTGCTTGTCCTTTTCATTTAGTTTATTTTCTTTTTCATTTTTAAAGTTATAAGTTAATACCTTTTTTGAGGCATGAGTTTAATTTGAAGTCTCCTCTTCTCTGCAGACATAACTGTGCTAAAGTGTAAATGCATATTACTGAAATGCAATGGATACTGTGCAGACTGTTTTCCATCTAATCAAGAGGCACTCCCTCCTGCAAATGAACATTTAGTTAAGTTGTCTGCAATTCTAAACTTCAAACAAACTTTTAAGATTTCCCTGCAGTTCAGTTTGTGTTGCCTTACCATGAGAGCATGAAGGAAAATGTCATGGTGGAGGAAAACTGATGAGATAATGAATGAAATTGGCTATTTGGACCTTATTAAAAAATATATATATATACTTTAACATCAATTTAGCAAATAATATATTTTTTTACATTTTTTTATATTTAGTGTGATGAAAAGTGTTCTTTTCCCCTCTAAACTAATTTCTTTTAAACGTCTTAATTTAGTATTTTTATCCATAAATTCCAAAATTGAGTCATCCTGTCTTAGATGTGTGGGATATTTTTTATAATATAAATAAATATATATAGTTTTGTTCTGGGTTTACATATTTGCATGATATGATAACATATTTCTTAACATCTTAGTCCAAACCTAGATCACCAAAAAAACATGTTTTTTCCTAAGTGAATAGTCAGTTTACCTTGAAGAGATTTTTATGGGGTGCTTTTGTGGCTTGCAGGTCACAGACAGTTGCTTGAAGTTTGAAAGGAAGTCGGGTGTACCAGCACTAGGAGACTGTAGATACCACGGAACGATTCATTCATGAAGAATGCAAGGACCAGCACTTAAGATCACAGGGAAAATGAGAAGAAAAATAGAAAATAACAAATATACAGAACTCTCACCACTGTTTAATGTACCAGCCAGATTTGGAATGAAAATAAATACATCTACAAAAAAGGTGTAAAACAAAGGTCAAAATAAGAGGTAAAGGTGATCTTGGAATTAAATAAATACAAACATATTCAACAAATTGATTTTTTCCCTATGAAAGTTTATAAACTTATTGACCAAATTTGCCTTAAGGTGATTTATTACATATTTTAATGCAAAAAGATAATTTCTGTGCAGATCTTAAGTCCCAATAGTCTCTATTTTAAACATTCTGTTTCATGAAGGTTAGAAGCCTAATTTGTGAGAATTTTAAAGATGAGTTTTTTACACAGGTTACAAAAAATACAGAAAAAGGTTTCCTTTGTTAAAAAAAGACCCAAACTGCAAAACAATTACTTTGTCTTTTTGAAGTGTAAAAGTAGGCAAATAAACTACATTAGCAAAAAATATGAACGATTGTATCTGATCATAAATTACTACACATAAATTTTAACTTTTTGCTTTGTTTGCACAGGTTCTCCATTTTATAAGAGTAAGATACAATATTTTTTCTAAAAAAAAACAAAAACTCTGAAATGATGGGACTTTTTACTTTTCAGTATTTAAGGTATTGTGATGTATGAAACATTCAAATTTGTTCTGCTTAAATTACATGAATTCTATTGTAAAATTAGATATTTAACCTTTTGAATGAGCTTTTTTTAAATAAAAATTGGATAAATAAAGTTAAGTATGCCAGAAACAAACTGTAGTAGAAAAATGACAAGGAAGGCTTTGTAAATTGGATGTTTTTTTAGCCAATTTTTACTTTAATAATCACTTTCGAGTGTAGCTCCTAAACAAGTGATGGCTGCTTATCCTCAATTTAGGGTCACCTATTGTTTTCCTGGTGGTCCTGGCTATCACCTGGCAGGTCATTCTATAAGAGACCTTTGCTTTCCTTTGAGGTTTGTGTGTCTCAATGCAATCAATAATCCAATCTCAGCTCGGTTGTGTGTGGAGTGTGCACAGCGCCTTGTGTCTGCACGTGTGTGTAACAATACACCAACAACAGCAGCTACCAATTGGAGGAAATGCTCCTGTCTGACCTCCAGCAGGCATCATTTTCCTTCCCCTTTGTCTGCGGGCATACATGTCTCCATTTTGCTCCTCTGATCTTTCTCTTCTTCCCCAAACTCGTCTTTCATCTTTTCACCTGTCTTTGTGCTTCTGTGTGTCAATCTGTCCGTCATTCAGACACCATCAGCAATAAATTGGTGTTGTTCGGTGAAAGTCTTTCCTAACGTACAGTGCTGATTACCATCACTGTATCTGTCATGTGAGTATGTCACTCAGATCGATTGTGTTTTTTTTTGTTTTTCCTCTGTGCTGCTGCTCCTGGTTGTGTGTCAGTGGAGCCACCTTGTCGCCTTTTTATGTTGTTACTGGACATGAAAAGGTCAAGGCTTTTTGGCCTAATCAATGTCTGCAGAGTCTCAAAGTCTCTCTCGTTTCAACCCTGAGAGTCTAAGGCAGAAATATCGCACTTTATATCACAGACACTTAAATCTAATATCCAAACCTGTCCAAATTATGGAATTTATTTAAACTTTAATTGCTTAAGAAGTTATTAGAAACAGAAGAGAATCTTTAACAGAACACAGTGAACCTGAAACCTGCTAATCTTTTGCATTTGTAGGAAAACCCCATAGGTGATCATAAATCACAAGTTATCCTTCAAATGCTAAATCAAAGGTTAATTCTCCTCTGTGTGGAACAGACTTATCACTTGCATCGCCTCTGTGAAGCTCAGACGCTTTGTTCGATGCTCCGGTGCACAAGGTTGTGTGTGGCTATTGCAGCTGGTTTTGAAAAACCCTTTAATTAATAGTCTCATTACCTTCCAATTTCTGGATGCCCTTTTTTTCTGTGTTGCTTCGGCCTCCAGAGAGAAGCTTAGTGACTCTCATCTGTAGTGAGGAATTACATCTTTGGAAATAAGACCCTGAAGTGACCCGTGTTTGCCAGCTGGGCCATCAATATGCAGCTTTAATCAGACCCTGCAAAGTAGAGAGGACAAATGTCAAAAAAAAAAGAAAAAAGAAAAGAAAATGAAAAATATTTATTTATTATAAAAAAAAAAGTGTATTTATTTTGCTTCAATTAAACAAGAAATGTAAAAAAAACTTGACACAATAGTTAATTTGATTATAGCGGTTAACGTTTTTCATGTGTTTACAACCGTTTTCAATTAACCCTCACAATCAATACTATTACCCTTTTCAATAATTTTCTAATTTTACTAAAAACAAGCTCATATTCTGAATGCTATGTACTTAAAAATAACCAAATAAGTCATAATGTCAATGGACTGTGCACAAAAAATAGAAATCATATGCTATTTAGATTTTTACATACATATATGTCTATATATATTTTGAGAATAGGCTTACTAGCATGTTATTTTTTGCATAACCTCGTCATAATTCATGCATGTCAGAACCTAATGAGACCACATTGCAGGATTTATTAAAGCAGATCGACTCTATGTACCCTTGTCAATAATGGCAGCTGCAGCCTTGTATGTTTGCATGCAAATGACCCAGAAGACAAGCCTTTTTCATGGCAACAAAACTCACATCTGATTAATTAAAGAAACCCAACCATTGACAACATTTCGCTACGACTGAATTGGGGTTTTAGTAGCCCAAAATAAATGTGTCGGAGTAGACTGACATTTAGTTTTGTAAGCTAAAAGTCTTGCTGGTGCACATGCAGATCCTGTTTTTTGGAATTAAATCTTAACTATATTTCACCTAGTAATTTGAAAACAACTTTCCTATGTAATTTCAAAATGACATGTCAATTAATGGAGCTGCAATGTTTCCAGTTTAGTTCTGCATCATCAGGTCATTCAAAATAAAAGAATGAAATGGGGTAAATTGTAGCTGGACAGACCTCAGTGCTTCCTTTGGGAATCATTTGCATGATAAGTTGTACAGATCGTTTCTAAATGATAAACTATGCATAAACCTTGCCGTAGTTTTTACCCCAGTGACAACACCTGTATAGAATTTCAACAGCTCTCAGCTCGTTCACCATCTCTGCTACAGTTTACTTCATCATCCAGGACAACTAAGATTTCTCATTGTGCTCCTTTTCACTGCCTGGCTTGAATTCAACCATTATGCACTTGAAAATAGACTTTTCTTGTCTTGAAAATGTATGAAAAAACTGTATGGTTTTTCTCTTAAGAAAAATTGAAAGTTAATTTATTTAATGTGTGTTTACAGTTGCAAGCCAACACAACACGCTGAAAAAGTTGCAAAACCTGCTACTTTTTACAAAGAATTTTGGATCAATTTAACTTTTATGTAACTTTTTAAACTTGTAAATAATATTTTAGTGTTTTAAATACATAAAAATACTAAAAAGTAAAATGCTGAAACTTTCAAAAAAGCCTCCTTAATTAAAGGATGACGGATATCTTGAAACTCTTGAAAAGTGAACATTTAAAAATGCTTTCTTTACCTTTTAACAAGCTGTAAAATATATTATTTATGGTTTCAAAAATCATTGATAAATTGTTTCACATTAGCTTTATTTGACTATTTTTGCAGCTTGTTAAAATTGTTTTTAAGCACTTTTACCAAAATATTAGAGGTTAATTAAAACAGATTTTCTTTTTTACACAAAATGTGTGAAGGTCTAATTGCAAATAGATAGCCGTGCATGTTTTTCATAGATGTGTATGTTCACCTCCAATCAATAATTCACAACAAACAAATACGTATTTCAAGATCATCTTTAAATATGTTTTGTCATTTTACATTTTATAGGAGTTCTTAAAATATTAATTAAAGTCATAAAATAATCCGTTTAATGAATTGAATTTTAACATCTCATATTCAAAAGTTGAGACCCATAACAAGTGGACTTTAATTGACATTACACAAAGATTTTAATTTACATGAATACATTGAGCTTAATGTTAAGAACTGATATAATGAATAATAAATTAGTTTATGTTTGTTCACCAGAAATAAAGTCATAAAGCTTTCCCGTTCTCTCCTTTAATTGTTCTTAAAAATGTTGAAAGTAGTGAAAAAAAAGAAAAGAAAATATAACAGCAATACAAACATGGTTTAGAAAAACTGCTTTTCCCAGAATTAAATGGTGCGGAATTAAAGTGATAAACCTTTAGGTGTGGAGCTGAAAGAGCCGGAGACAAACAGCTGCAAAGCACTTTTGAAAGTAGTCCCCATAAATGCATCCCTCTCCTTCCACTTGTTTGTCAGGTGAGGTTTGATGCGAGGGAATATGCATGTTTTGTTGCTGACGAGAGCAACCGTGGTGAAAAACAACGCCTTTGTCTTTGTGTGGAGGCGTGATTTTATGCTTGCGATTGCCAAAACCATCCAAGTGTGCGTCAGGTGCGAGTTGGCTGATTGAAAAGAAAGACGGCGAGTGGGGGGCATAGCAGACGGAAGTGGTCCACGATGACAGTTTGCATTATTCTGATAAATATTGCTTGTTAAAGGAAGAATAGAAACAAGATGATGAAGTAATTACATTCCCGCCAAGTAGCTATAGTGTCATTTAAATTATATGAATGTGTTTTTTCTTTAAAGCCAAATGTTGTACCTGCAGATTTGCATTCACAAGTGTTGAATGTGATCGTGCGAACATGTATGCATGATCAGGATTTTGTGTGTAAAAAATAAAAAGTTGGTGTTTTTAGGATTGCATTAGTGCTGGTTTAGGAAACCATATCCAGACACAAAGTAATGGGATTTTCTAGCATCTTTCTCATTTTTTCCCTTTTGTGTGTGAGGGCATTTGTTGTACGTGTAGAGAAGCCATACTCGATATTGTGAGCTTCCTTTTCCCACTGTGGTCATCCAGATTGCCAGTTACCACAGTCTTTTGTACGACATGCTAGATAAATCCGGTTTGCACGCACGCATGCTCTCGTACAAGCACACACATACACAAGAGGTCTCTCTGAGCCAGGAGATGTGGGCTAGCGGGTTCAGCTTAACCATAGTGAACTCTATTTTGTCCAAAACAAACAAAGGCCACGCTGGGCTGAAACATACAGCAGGACACATGGGACTTGGACATTCCTGGTGTTACTTCAAAAAATACCCCTGCTCTTCAATTGAAATCGAGTATTAATCTTGCATTTGGTGGAGCCTTTCACAAGAGAGGCCAAACAATTAATTTGTGCAAAAGAGCACATTCAAATGTCTTTACGGCTTTTGTTGTTTTAGTGATTGCAAAGTCAAAAGTTCATCATTTAAGAATGACGACGTGTTGGATCCACTGTTGTTGCAGCAAACAAAGATCCTTCTGATTGTATTTAATAGACTGAAAACTACCTTTAATATATTTGACCAGTTTTTAAGTTGTTTTAAGGTATCACACCTTTTCCAAGCTTTTCTCTAAATCAGCACAGTCTAGATTTTGGTTCTGTCTCATTTAGGATCTAGACATAAAGATTTTTTTAACAGTTAAAATCATTTTGCCTCATACTATTGAAAAACTTTATTTAAGACAAAAAAAAATAAATAAAAAAATAAAAAGAACAACCCTCAAATTACACAGTGTTCAATTTTATTGAAGTTCAGTAAATATTGACAGAAAGTTTGTTCTCATCATTTTGGAAACAGAAAAAAATACTTTTATGACCTAAAAGTGAGTGTTAGTTTTAGTTTGTATGATAATTTATTAAAATGAGCTAACTTGTACTAAGATCATATTCTCATTTTGTTCATATTTTGTTCCAAAATTAGTCATTTCCACTTATTACACTAGTTTGTCACTGTTATAAAAAAAAGCTACAATTAGGTACAAAAAAATTCAAAGCATTTGCTTAAAACTAGCAAAAGAAATACTAATTATTGGGCTAGCCTAACATCCAGTTTTAGGTGATTTTATCAAACAGTTTCCTTTTTTGGCTTATTTTTCCATCTTTAAATGCTTGTCTAGATTTTGATACCTTATTATAACATTTCTTGCAAGGTAAAAATGACTTGCTGCATAGACAGATCATTTTACTTCTTTCTTGTAGTTTTCTTTATAAGATTAGTGTACTTTTTTATTTTCTAGGCTACTTCATTTTGCATTTTAGGAAATGCTAAATCTGTGATGGTGCAGCAAACTGTGCAGGAAGCTTCCATTGGAACAGATCACAGATCCCTTTAACTAATTCAATTGTTCTTTGTAAGGGGAGCTAAGCCATGCTCCCTCTGACCACAATGTCATTAAAAGCGTTGCGCCTTTAACTCTAAACAGATTTCTCTACTCAGAAGGACTCAAAAACATCATATGTGCTCACATAGCAGGAAAAAAATAAGCTATTTCTGCATGGAAAACAAAAACCAGCCTTGAGTTTTCACCCGCATTATTCCACAATATTCAGCGCAGCTTCATTTGCATAGAAGCAGAATCTGAATGGTGACCACACTATTGTTTATTCAGCTCCCATTCAAGTAAACACATGTTCAAACCTAAAAGGTGGATTACCAGCAGACTTTTTGCCTGACTGGATTTTTTGTGTCTTGCAAGAAAGAATGAAAAAAGGGAGCCAGCTTGCATTTAAATGGAGAAATATAGCATTGTGGTTCTAATAGAGCATTAGATTGGGGTTAAGCACATGAATGAGGAGTGGTCCATTCGCTGTGGCTTCAGGCTATCCATACACAATCTCATTAGCATAACTGCTGGACATCAGAACAGCACGGCAAAGGGTAGTGAGTATTTCTAATTCCTAATTCAGATCCTTCATTAAATGAAGACCCAAGACATGGGAAAATACAAGAAATGTACTATTTCTGAAACACATCGATATAATCATTGAACGAATAAGAACAGCTCCACCAGCTAAATAATTTCAATTGAGTAAATTAGGGCACATTAACAGAGTGACTTCTTAATTTATTATGTGTAGCCATGGTCTTTTTAACATTGTCATTTGAAATGAGTTCAAATTATTTCCAATATTAAGAAAGTTTTAGATATAGTGTTAAACAAAGATGTAATGGGGGATATGTGCTGATATCCTCATAGTAGACTCATTCGAACCTGAAGGCCCGCTCCCACAGGATTTGACGGCCATATCACGGGTAAAACATTTTGAAAATCTGCCACAGGCTCTTAGACGCGCTAACTTTTGGTCAAAATTGATCGATAAATCATGTTTGTGGAATAGCAGAGATACAGACGCCAGAGTCAATCCCACCGCCACTCCACTGCTTAATCACGTGTAACCAGATCCTCCCACGGGTAACACCAACAAGGGGTTCACACGCGCGCAAACGTGTTATTTTGGCGCCAAGTTACCACTGCTGCATAGCGTCTAATTGCGGTCGTTCCACTGCCTAATCACCAGTAAGATCAGCTCCTCGTCGGCTGTTGTGTGGCAACTCTTCGCCTTTAAAAGCAGAAACCGAGGGTGGATTCTCACACTTGCTCTTTGGATTTCAAGACAACAACTTTGCTCAACATCATTTGATTTTTCATTTAGTTTGCATCTATTTGGAGTTATTGCATTCTATAATGCCTAAGAAGAAGGGCTCACCAAAAAAGAAGATTTCCAGGAAGGTGAGGTCCAAGGCCTCCTTCTTCTTCATCTTCTCCTCTGGGCAATGGCATGATGGAGCTTTACAAGACGATTTTGCTGGTCTTGTAGAATAAAAATGAGAACATCCCTGCACTGGGGGTTCATTACCTGAATTGAAAGCCAGCGCAAAATTATAAACTGCAGTTCCTCAAATAACCTCTAGAGGCTGGTTTTAGGATTGAGCTATTTAAAATATTTTTGTGTTAAATATTTGAACTTTATCAAAAAATAAAGTTGCGCCTGGCTGAAAAAAGGATTTATATTTAAATAGCTTTCTTTTCATCACTACTGTGAGGGAGGGGTGAGTTTTTTTTTGGGTGTGTACCCAAGAAAACTATTGCTTTATTCTGCGGCAGGTGGAGTAACTCAACAAAGTCTTATTTCACCCTTCAGAATCCAACAAACATTTTACGACCTATAAGTTTAGCAAGCCTAAAAAACCTGATCGTGTGCACTTGTACAAGAGTAGCTATTTAGAAAAATCATGTTTATGATCTACTTTCAATAATCATGAACCTTCTTTGATGATGAATAAAGTGGAGGTTATCTGTGAAGTGGGATTGGTTTTACACCCCACTGTAGTGTCTCATTTTTGCTGAGCCCCAGCCTTAATGGGTCCCATAGCCGGGGCCAGTGCCCTCAACACAGCTCCTGTGAGGGTTCCCTGAACCAAGACAAGTGTTTCCCCTCCCTCCCAGTGCTATTCCACTACTCCGTTCACATTGGAGTTCTATTCAGCATGTTTACCATGCCACCAGGCCTATTCAAACCTCGGTTGGCAGGTCTTCCAGAGCCTTACAGAGCCGCTGAACTCTACCTAACCTACTAATCAGACCTCTCCTCCCTGTCAGCCCCTAAACATAAAACCCCATCTTGACCACCGTTTTGTAGGTCAGCCACTGTGGGCTTTGTGGGGGCCTTAGCCCTAATAAAGAAAGATCCACCTCCTATTGATGTATCTTGGGCAGAACCCAAAGCCTCCTGGACACCTCCCCCTACAGACAGAGGCATCCAAAGACATTCCGTTTATTAAGCTGTCACTGCACATCTAAATCTGTTCCCTGTTGCAACGGTGCAGGATTTTCCAGAGAGAGTGAGAAAAAAGCCTTTATGTGTCACCAAGGTATTCAGGACACTAACCACACACACACACACACACACTAAATAATACACTCACACCAGTAAAATGAGATGCAAATCCAACCATTAGCTTGGCAATAAGGGTGTGATTTTCTTTGTCTGTGTGTACATGTGCATGTGTGCTTGCTGCACCTGTTTTTATGTGTCCATGTGTACCTAATTTATGTAGCATGGTTTTAATCTGCACTGGCATGGTAGCGCCTGTACAGTTGAGCAGCCGTAACACAGTTGTTGGTAGGAGGGCATTGTGCGATGGTGGCAGGGAGGGAAATTACTTTAGGAGCAAAGACAAGTTCTTTAGCTAAAACGGGCTACAGTGAGCGGAGGCTTGCACAAAGACACCCACAGTGTAAGGGATGAGCAGAACAGGCTTGCCAGAGAAGAGGGAGAAAAAAGTGGACAAGAAAGGGTAAAGGCTGGGTTGGATCCTGGTTAAAACTTCCAACTTCTTTCTCTGCGTTGGACAATAAACACTCATTGCTTGGATTTGCACGGCCAAGGGGAGTTTAAGGCTTTTGTGTGAATAAGGTTCAGATGGAGTTTCCCCCATGGGTTTGAGAACTCTAGCCCAAACCCATTTAGTAAAAGTTGTATGCATGTTTGTACTCTTACCTTAAGAAGAAATTACAACAGTGTTCTTCAACTCAACAGTCTCTTTTTTTCAGCCATCTCTGTCTCAATTCCCTCTGATTTGCTGGATCATGTGATATCAATTGACTGAATACACCTGGTTCAGGAAATGAGCAGTTTGTAGGACATGGATGCTTGGAAAACAAACAGAATAGTAAATATGGAGGACAAATTAAGGTACAAACATCAATGACACAAGAAGTTTTGTCCCTAATAATGACATCTGTCAGGAGTCAGAGCTCTGTCTCCCTCTCAGATCACCGGCAGGAGCCATCTCCAGAGTACTAAACTCACTACAACTCCCAGCAGCCCCAGTGCACAGTCCCTTAAACCCTGTTTTAAGCACCACACGGAGTCTCGCTGTGTGCAAAGTATTGTTTGTGCCACCGTGCCTGCATTACTGAGCGTTTCTATATGGACTTGATCCTCTATTTCTGACCCTGTTTATTCTCTGATTGCCTGCCGCCTGCCCTGACCCTCGCCTGGACTCTAACTTCTTGGGTGTTCCCATCCTTGTGACTCACCTCTGCCTGTCTGACTCTGATTTAGCTTTGTGGAATTTCCTGTGTGAACTAATAAACCTGCTGCAAGTGGAACCAGCTGTCTGGCTGTTTGTGACATTATAACTTTATTTGTTTTGTATGTATTTATTTATTTATTGCCAACATAGTGAGAAAGCTGAACTACCTGAAGCTTAAGCCACTATATTTTAACAAAAAAATGCTATCTTTTTACTATTTTGTTTTAAAAAATACTAATACAATTGAATAATACATGCCTTTTTTTACATGCTGAAATGGCATAATAGTGAGAGAAGATTATTGTTTTACACTCAAATTTGAAGTTTAATTTAGTACCTCTGTTTGCACTATTTTTCTGAATAAACACTAGACAGGGTTACTTATTGCATGCTAATTAAGTTGGAAAACTAGAGTTCTGAGAACCAAGGAACACAATGAGGTTCAGTGGAGTTTATTAATAAGTAGACAGAGGAGATGTATAAAGAAAATGAAGCTAAAATTTGAATTTCTGTGAATTTCATTATTCAAATCATTGTGAATCAGGGGCAGACAAAAAAATGCAGTTTGAAAAAAAGCTTATAGAGCCTATAGAAAATATTCCGAGCCGGCCATAACATCTTAGCCCTGAGCTCAAAGCAAGAGCGAGTGAAAGGGGGGCAGGGTAACAGTACACCAGGGGTTCCACCCGCAACTCAGAAACGAACTTCTGGTGAACTACTGCCGCTCTGAAGAAACTATGTTCGAGAAAACGACACAACCTTTTGTGATTTTGGCCAAAAATTGCATAATCATAGTTAAAATACCACTTGAAATGCTTATACAGTAGATCAAAAGATAATCAGAGGGGGTCTTTAAACTATATTAAGATATAAATGGGTATTTGAAATTGGGTCTGTTCAGAAAGCTTTATTTTGTCGTCTTTCTACACAATGCTTCACTTCAGCCTCCAATTGTACACCTTTTTACTATTCAAAAAAATATATATAACTTTGTAGCATGAGGTGATGTGGGTGCTCAAGTAAGCAATGAGTGATGGGCATGTTCAATCTGAGGAGATGGGTACATGCAGACAGCCTATCCAGCACTGAGATTTGAGAGCGAGGCAGGTGCCAAAAGATGTAGAATGAGGTTTTCTCCCTTTGATGGAGACTCCATCAAAGGGAGTATTCACTTATGTACAATAAATGTTAAGAGAAGGAGTAAAAATGTAGGTTACATTATAAATAAGAGACCTAAAAACGTTATTCTTTTCTGGAAAATAAAAATATTCTGTTGCAAAGTTGAAGCCGCTTAGATGAAAATGAATCAAACAACAGGTTGATGAACCATAGCTGACCACAATTTACAACACAATAACTAAATAATTGTTTAACAAGCTGCTTCAGCTGATCAATTCAAGTCAATCAACCAAATATTTAAGATTATTAGTAGCGGAATTGTAATAAAGCTGTAAATCTTCACATCATTTAATTGAAGGAACACTAAAAAAAAAGAACAGAAAACTTTGGAATCACAATTAAACACAATCAGTTATACTGATCAATAACATGGGTATGCAACCAAAAAGGGACACAATACAATCTTTTTGTGTGATGGTCCCACATACAGGTAAATGTGTATCATTTTGTCAGGAAGGGCGACAAAGTCAAATCAATTTTGTGAATCACAAACATAGCACTCATACTAGATCAGTAGTGGGCTGGGTAAAAACAAACGCCAACAGCACTGGTGCTCGTGGAAATAATACTGTTGATCAAAGAAGCATAAGAGGAAGGGTAATTTGGGAGAAGAGAGAAAAGGAGTGCAGGCGGTACAGTGGAAACTTTGAATGTAGTGACTTTGAAAGGAAAATCTTGAGTTGGCTTCTATGATTGAAAGGTGGATATTCTGTGTGATTCCGTCTTGTTTAAGAAACCAGTTAAAAAGAAAGCAAGGCTTTAGGTTGGAAGAAGCCCCAAACAGTTTTATGATGGTGTGGATGGAAAGGGGTAAAAAGAAGTAGTGATCCTGAAGCAGGAATTTTCTGAAGAATGTTATGGTAGAGAAGAGTGCATCGGATAGGGTGATAAGTCTGTAGCTGGAAGTAGAAGTTGTGATATCGAATGTCATTTTACTTGAAGTTGAACGGGTGAAAGACTGTAAGGTATGATGTGTGACAAAAAAATGTCAACAAGAATGAAAGTAAAGGGGCACAAGACCATTGTTGAGTTCTCTTTTGGACTGACGTGGATGAATAGGAATAGAAATCAGAATTGAGGCATTGAAGGGACAGCTCAGATCAGATATTTGGGGATAATTTGCAGGGCAGCAGATTGAGATGGTTTGGCCACATTCAGAAGATGAACAGTGAATCATGGTGAAATATTGCTGAGGTTGGAGCTGCCAGGAAAGGGCGCGTAGAGACAGACTAAAGAGGAGAAGGATGGATGCAGTCAAGGAGTGTATGATGGTGTTTGGTCTCAATGAGGATAGAGGATAGGATTTGATGGAAGCAGATGATTTCCTGTGGCGATCTCTTAAACAGGGCTGACTAATGCTGGTCGTCAAGAGCCACAGCCCTGATTTTTTTCCAGTTCTCCCTGACCATCTTGCTGCTGATTTGCTGACTCATGAGATTCTATATCCTGATTGACTGAACAGTCAAGGGTAGTCCAGGACAGGGATAGGCAACTCCAGGCCTCGAGAGTCACTCCCTGTACGTTTTCCAACATACTCTGCTTTGGCATGTGTTTATTCGTTGGGCACACCTGAACCAGGTAATCAGTCATGAGTAGGATTTTGATATCTGGAAATCACGCAGACACAGCGGCCCTCGAGGCCTGGAGTTACTTATCCTTGGTTCAGTGCTGGGTTGTGGCTCTTGAGGATCAGGGTTGACCATCCCTGATCTAAAGGGAGCAACAAAAAGATGATTGGAGCAATAGCTTTTTTAAAGTAATGTATTAGTGAATTATCATTAATTTATCAATTTTCAAGAGTTAGGTTTGTGTTTTTGGCTGATAATTGAACTGGAGTGGGTGTTTTCCACATTTCAGCTTTGTAACCCCTCCACCCACTGCTGCCCCTCCTAATCGCAGCAGTTCCTATGCTTCCATCCACTTCTCTCATGTGACACTTTCCTCCGTGCTCTTACAGCTGGACATTTGGATAGGTTACTCGTTAAACAAACAGTATTGCATTTCTTGTCCAAAATGGTCAAATTGCTCTGGTAATAATTTAAAGCGAGAACATTGTAACGAAAGAACAAATGTCTGAGCATTATGCACGATCAGAACATGAAAATAGGGATAATTGGACCATTTTGAAGGAAACAGACAGTAAGGATCAGATGTTGGTGTGTTAGACTCCCATGTGCATCACATAGATTCTGTTTTAACTGACACATATAGGTTTCTATATGGTACCTGGAAGACGTTTCTTTAACATTTCTTTTTGACACATCTCGTGAGTATTTCTGCAGTGCAGACAGTGATCAGCAGACTGAAACCGACACTGAAAGTCAGTGCTTTAGTTTAAATCTTGATAGTAGAAGTAGCTCATTAGGTCGCTTAGTTTAAGGAAAATTAATAAACTTTGAAGCCATTTGGAGGAGTCACACCAAAAGAAAAAAAGTACACTTTAGTTTACGCTAACAAAAAATGCACAGCAATTAGGGAAACAATTGTTTTAATGGTCAACTGCTTGGCCTTTTGAAAGATTTATTGTTGCTATGAATCACAACAAGATGCTTAATGCTTCAGAAGTGCAAAAGAAATAGGCAAACAGCTTGGAGCTGCAAATACCAGACACGTTAAAGCCTGGAAGACCTCCAGAGAAATCTTTCAATTATACAGAGTGAATACCATTGTGCTTCAAGGGAAAGATGGATAAGTTAGAGAATGGGCTGTCAAAGAAGTAAACTACATTATAGATTTAATTAGTGTAACACATCTGGGAGCTTATACTTGCTTTAAGATGGCTGCGTCGTAACAGACAGTTGGACGGCAAATCAATGCCTTGACAGGAAGGCTTGTGGAAAAGCGCTAAGAGACAAAGTAAGATGGAAGGACACAAAGAAGCTCTGAGGCAAGGTTGTTGGTTCATCTAAAAGCTGCTTTGGAAAAATCCCTGCATTACAGCAGTATTTTCAAAGAACATGAATTTGGATAAGATGGATTTTTTTTATGTACATCATCTAGAAATGCTCAATTCATTGTGACTATGCATGATTCTAGCCGCTTCCCAATGTTAGAATGAGGTACTAATGATGCAGAAATGGGAGTTTAAATCTGATTTACAAATAGAAAAGTGCTACACATACTGTAGCACATCTGGCTTTGCTTCAAATCTGGGAAACGGAAAGTAGGGGTTTGGTCAAAACACTGGCATTTATGTCACTGCACTTTTAAAATGTTTTTTATTACAACAGAGTTGACTCTGGGGCCTATTTTATGTTGTTGCAAATTCTAAATGGTGCACATGTGTGTTTAGTTTTTCATGGAATCTATAAATTGTGCCTATTCTCATTCAGCGTGTTTACTTGGTGACCAAAACAATCTGTCGAAAGTAATGCAAAAGAGCAAAAATGATCAAAAAAGCCGAATTGCTAATGATCAGCAGCTGCAAGTGATCGATGTCCCAATATTATTTATTTTAGCAAGACGGGCCAAGCAGGAATCTGCAGCCTTACGTCAGCTGAAATATCCGGGTGTTTGGCTCTGATTGAAGGCGAGTTAGTCATAGAGTGATATTCTAGAGATGGACTTTATTTTAAGTTCTGTTGGAGTTCACGTTTGAGCTTCATTTATTTAAGAGTTGGTCTGACTTTTATGGCTTTAGGTCAGATTGAACACATACTTGAGGAAGAGTGGCCTAGAATTTGTCAAATGTAGCAATATTAATGACATTTTTGGACTTGAATTCCAGCCAATGACCATCCACTGAGCACATGTAAAATAAACTCAGATAAAAAGAAAAACAGTTATGTTGTATTTAACATTAAACACAGTTTTTACTCCTCCCTGACTCCCCTGCACACTTAAAAATGTTCAAATTCTGATATTATTACCTTTTATTCACATTAAAACAGCTGATTCGGGGGCCCCGAAATGATTGATGGCCCTACAGCTCTGTCTGCTAAATAACAAATATTCCAAATTGAAGTGACTAAGATTATGTTTAGACAGCTCCTTATGCCACAATTACAGGAGTGACAACCACTTTGAAGAACTTTGTGTTAAACAAATAAACCTCCTATGCCACGGATGAACTGTGATTTCTAAATTGTTTTATGCTGCCCTCCGATTATCAGATAAATAAACATTTTCTGTTAAATAAAAAAAAGAAAAGTTGTACATTTTTAACACATATTTAAACTCTAATTATTAGCATGTTAGCTAGCATCCCTATCAGGTTGTCCAGCATCCGATTTGTGAAAGAACAGCCTGTGAGTGCACTCTGTGGCACTTTCTGTCACACATATGGTTCTCATTTCACAGATTAACATAAAAGTGGGAGTGTAACAGTCCTCCCATTCAAAAGCTTGCCGGAGGCAAGAGGAGGAGAGGCCACAGCTGGATTACCTCATTTAGGATCCTTTAGAACACTGTTTACCTTGCAAAGTGTGCATCTCAATGAGGTACAGAAGTGACAGCAGCATAACGGGGTCAGCAGGATTAACAAACAATCTTCTGGAACAGATTATTTTACCTGGCACAAGGAACAACAACTATATAGCTGGGAATCATAACTAAGAGGTTCATAAAAATGTGTACCAATTCAAACTGGTAACTAAGAAACAAAAATTCAAATCTCATCCTCAACCTTAAGGATCCACTCCGATGGTAATAGTGTTTTTAAAATGTTCTTGGGGCATTTTTCTCACAATAAAGAGAAAAATTTGCTTAAAAATGCATTTCTGAGAATTTCTATATTCATATTGTTGTGAATCAGAAGCAGACAAAAAATCAGTCGAAAAAGAGCATTTATTATATAGAAAATATGCAAACAAGCTTCATTTTGATTTACTTGTAAACGACTAGATCCATGTTCGTGTTCGTTGTCCTCATCCGACCTGTGATCTGGCACAAAGCTATATTCCTGGATAGCTCCTATTTTTTGTGAGACCGGTAATGCTATTTTAGGGGTGTGAGGGGCTATAAGATACCAGGAGGGGAGTTACTCTGTGCGATTAGTCCCGTCAACAACTCGGAGGGTGTGCCAAAGTATGTTCTCTGTATGCACCTTTCTTCTGCATCCGCTTTAATACGACCAGATCTATGGTCTTCTTTTTCCTCGTCCGAGCTGGCCTCTGGCTCAAAACTGTACGACTGGATTGGTCCAGTCATTATTTTTGCACTGCTAATTTTATCTTAAGGTTATAAGCTCACACGCAAACAGAGTACCCAACGACGGGAAGGGGTGGGGTTTCTCCGAGCCAACAGTCCCGGCCGCATCCCCAAATTTTAGTTCTAATAAGCAACTGCTGCCGTGCATGTAACAAAACAAAAGTTTTTTGATTTTGGCTAAAAACTTCATAATTATGATTAAAAGATAATGGGGAATGATTTTACAAAAGAAAAAAAAATATGGTAACTTTTTGGAGTGTAACTTTAAGATTTATGACTAAAAACCAAGAACCACATTTACAGATGAGATTCATTTTCCTAACCCTGTCTTATTGCAGGGACAACCTGCACAATAGTCTTGCAGGTAAATCTTCATATCCACAGGCGATATATTCCATGTTTGTCCATAGATCATTTTAAAACACACAGACATTTCAACATGTACAGTTGATTACAAAATATTTTATGTCCATAATGGATTTTGAGTTCAAAAATGAAAGCTGTAGAGGTTATCAAAAAAGACAAATCACAAACTGTCTAGGAATTAAACAGAATCATAGTACAGTAGAAGGGCTAATTTTGGTTCTGTAAATTATGAAATATGTCATGTCTCCATGTAATTACACAAACAACATGATCATCTACAGCTAAATATTTATAACTTGTACTTTTTTTTCAGAAAGTTTTGAAACATACTTATGAATCTTTTTGACCTTACCAAAAAAGTCTAAACCACTGTCCTGGTCTAGGATATTTGTCCCTGGTGCCTTAAACCAGATGTTTCCACAGGTTGTGCGGTTTCTGTCAGATCTTGCAGCTGCTCACAATTGTCCCCATTGTCAAGGATTGTCAAGTAAACAAACATATTAAAAAAGACAGGGCCACCCAGACACAAACAGTTTAGTTCACTCCTGTAAGTAATTTATTCACCATTCACTTTAGAGCACGCTTTGCAAACAACAAAATGTGCCTGTCAAGGAAGGTTGATGTCCTGTTTGTAAGCAGCAAAAAAGAGAATTTTCAGTTGTTTCATATTTACCTTTGATCATTTTTAATGGTTGTTCATCATTTCAGGGGGATATGACAAGATTTATAGTCTATATTTATAGAAATGACGATAGTAGAACTACATGACAAAAACTACAGCGTTTTTTCTCCAAAATATTAAGTTGAAAGTCATGCAATGCTATACTTGACAGATTACTAAAAAATTTTATTATAAAAAACTGATACAACTTATATAAAGAATATATTATATAATAAATATATAAAGAAGATGATTTTTTTCTTGCCTTTTTTCTTTGCTGCAGAGCCTCAGAGTCAAGGTGATACAGATGGACAATAGAAAAGGCCATGCAGATGGACACCTTTGGGCAGAGGAAATTAATACAATACCATGATTAAATCATAATGCAGGTAATGAATCTTCACCTTTGCTATTTCATTAGTCACTCCAGTCATGCTATCAAGTCCTAAATATAGCATCATTATAAATTCAATTTCTTCCCTCTGGATTCAGAAGAAATTTACCTCTTTGCATTAGCTTTATATTTCACTTTACTCTCCACGAACTGGAAGCCCTCTTCTCTTTCTTTTTTTTTTTTTACTCTCTCATTCCATCTCCTTGAGTTATAGCCACCACTCACATCCACTAAGAAGATAAAGCGTTCCTTTGGCACTATAATTGGAAATAGAGAGCCAGGTTGGAGCATTTAGATGAAAGCTTCAATTATTTTGATGATTGGTTTCGCGAAATGTTTCTCAATAATGCCCGTCTGGTTCCCACAATTCTCTGCGCTGACTGCAATTTTAACCTCTCTCCTGGCATGATCTTTTCTAAAACAACATCATTCCCCTGGTCAATTTAATTTGAAATCTTTCAATATTTTTCAACATTCTTTGATTTATTTCATGCTTCGCTCCCAATCCATCTTTAGGCAAATCTCTCCAGCTCAACATAACCCATTCAATTATGCTGGGTCACTCTGTAATTAGGATCACGCAGAATGAACTTGAACCCTAAGTAGGGGCAGATGATGTCCTAATCAGAGTCAATGAGCTAATCCATGCTGACAGTGGGGTCAAAGGTCACAGATGAAACTCCGATACCAGACAGGCCTAATGAATAACAATAGATGGATTAACGGAAAGCCAATCCCTTATTGAAAGGAGATTTGGTCAATAAAGTTCTACAGATTTTCATGGTTAGAATAAAAGTAATTGAGCCCTGCAGACTGGAGGAAGGTCCGATGTGGAGATTTTCTTCTAAAAGTATTCATAAAGCCCTAAGCTCCAGGCAAGGATTGGCTATTGTTGGTAATCTGTTTTTTATTTTCAAAGAAAATCATTACAAAGATAACCCTTTCTGCCCATCTGTTTAATTCACCTGCTTCTTCCCACTCAGGTTTGAGGGGGCGGGGCTGGAAGAGTCTATTGCAGCTGTTATCTAGATAAAGACAGAGAATGCCCAACACACAAAACCACTCTATCACCACTAACAATATACTTAAATTATCATAGGTGCAAACAGTAAAGACACCAAGTTGTTTTATGGTACATCATTACAAAAAACTTGCATTACTTTTGTTGTTAATGTAAATATTACAAGTGCACCTTAGGAAGTGACCTATATAGCAAATGTTCAAAAGACACTCATGCTAATCTTTGTGGACCACATCCTATGAACGAGAATCTAATGGAATACTGATTGGAAATATATGGATAACTTATTCAAAAGACGTTTCAAGTCGTATATATTTATTTCATAGTTACTGAAGCATAGTGTGTGTGTTCGTGTGACTCTGTCCTTATCTAAAATCCCCCTTGAGGCCTCCTCAGTAAACCTCAACTGAAGGTCATTGTAGAGGAGGACACACGCCCTCCTTTAACCCCTCAGAGATGTGAGAGGCCTGTGTGATGGAGATACCGGGAAAGAGTAATAGAATCATAATATAAATATGAGATATATGCACCAATCCCTGCAGTCAAAGTGTTTACACACTTAGAGCAAGCGGGCCAGCAAGCCGTTTGTGCGTGCTGTTGTGTTTGCTTTGTCTGTTGGCTTTTGTGTGCAGTAATAGTAATGCTCAGTCCAACAATAAAAGCTGCACAGTTTGCCAGCAGCTTGGTGGATGTGAAGCAGATAATTGTCTTTCTATCTCCATCTCCACACGTGTCAAAGTAAAGCTTTAAATCCTCAAGCCAAATATTACTGCCTGTTTATCATATGGTTTATATACGATAGATAATTGGAGATACATCAGTGTTTCCCCCCTGTTAATTTGATGCCACTCTATTTCCAATTCCAAAACGAGAACTTGTAGTTTTGGACGAACAGAATGCAAACATTTCTGTTGATTTAAAGAAGCAAAGACAACTAAAGGGAGTTGTTGCAGTATTGAGTTTAAGCTTCGTAAAATAATAAATAATGAATATATCAATGTGAAAATATCAAAATAAACATAAGCTAAATTCATAAGTTGCCTTCTTTTGTTTGACGTAAAAACAGAAATACAAATGTAAAAAAGTTTTATTTCCAATAGAGTGGAGAATAAAACAAAAGAGAAAACCAGTGAACATTAAAGTACATTGAATATAATGAAAACTAAATTATATTTAAAAAAAAAAGTAATGTTTTTAAAAAGTTCTTCTTTTACACAGAAAATAGAAAATTATAGAAATTTTTTTCTATAAAAAAAAAAGTCTTAATGTGGTGTCACAGCAGTGGGACATTAGTAATTCTTTGGTTAGCAGATTAAAAAAATGAGCCAAAGATCCACTGAGATATCTGAATGACACGATTTCCCACTTTTAGATACATTTTGATCTTATTAGTCTGGGTTTTTAATTTTTTTGGTATTACTGTAATTAAGGCATTTCCAAGAAGGAAGAAAAGTACTAAATCTTATTTTAAATACGTACCATCCTTGGGGCGCGTTCAAGAGACCACTTCCAATGTAAAGTCTATGTAAACACATATATATGGGGCTTCTGCATTCAAAACTCTTATTTATATCGTTTTTAAGACCCATTTTGGGCTCTACATACAAGAACTGTGTCCAATGAACCTGCGTTGAAAGTTAATCCAGTTGAACTTTGACTAATCAAGGACTCGAATTTGGTAGCGATGAACA
>NC_050532.1:11967415-11983541 GCF_002922805.2 Oryzias melastigma | reverse complement strand
AAAAAGTTTTATTTCCAATAGAGTGGAGAATAAAACAAAAGAGAAAACCTGTGAACACTAAAGTACATTGAATATAATGAAAACTAAATTATATTTAAAAAAAAAAGTAATGTTTTTAAAAAGTTCTTCTTTTACACAGAAAATAGAAAATTATAGAAATTTTTTTCTATAAAAAAAAAAGTCTTAATGTGGTGTCACAGCAGTGGGACATTAGTAATTCTTTGGTTAGCAGATTAAAAAAATGAGCCAAAGATCCACTGAGATATCTGAATGACACGATTTCCCACTTTTAGATACATTTTGATCTTATTAGTCTGGGTTTTAATTGTTTTGGTAGAACTGAGTATATTACTGTAATTAAGGCATTTCCAAGAAGGAAGAAAAGTACTAAATATTACTTTAAATAAGTACCATCCTTGGGGCGCGTTCAAGAGACCACTTCCAATGTAAAGTCTATGTCAACACACGTATTAGAGCTTCTGCATTCAAAACTCTTATTTATATAGTTTTTAAGACCATTTTGGGCTCTACACACAAGAACTGTGTCCATTGAACCTGCGTTGAAAGTTAATCCAGATGAACTTTGACCAATCAAGGACTCTAATTTGGTAGCGATGAACAGGTAGCATTCAAGAACCCACGTTCAGTATGTTCTTTCCCCTAGAAAGCAGTTAAGGGAGAAAGGTAAAAAGGAAGCGTAGAGATCATTTACAATAAATGTATACATGCCCCATGAAGGACTGTCCTTCCACATGTAGAAAAAAAGAGTTTCCTCTCTTGAGCCACATAGCAAAGCTATTCCAGTTATAGGATAAAACCTGCAAATACTGCTTCCATTCTTCTGGGAGGTACGTTTCTCTGTAGAGTGCTATGACTGTAACAGGAGGAGGCCACCCCTGAGTCCGTTTTCAATATGTAGAGCCTGAACCCTGCTGTCTGTTTATGTATGTAATGCACTGTTTCCACATTAAACTCACTGGGATCCCTTTGCTCTTGGTGGTAAGTGCAGCTGAACTTAATAGATTTAAACTCCTAGAGGTTCCAGAGCTGCATCAACTTGACTCATGTTGGGCCGCTGTAAAGTCCACATGTGCTCAACATTTACACATATTTTCTGCGGATTCTAACCAAAGGAACCTGAACAAGAATTATTATTATGTTGTCATCTGTGCAGTGCATCTGGTGTAAATGTATGTAGTTCAGGTTTCCATTTTAATCACCATTGAAAATAATAGATTTGATCATTTATTTTGGTTTAGTTCAAAAACCTAAACAAAATCAAACCAAAGGAGTATAACCGACAGCCATTGACGTCATGGTAAATAACATTCAGGATCATTTTCTCTTTGAACAGCAAACACCACAAAAGGAGCACAATTATGTGTTACAAAACAGCAGTTTTCTGACAAAAAGAAGCTAAAATATGCAATAGTCCCAAGACCTATCAAGTCACCTGAAGTCAACTTTTAAGCTTCTATCTAGCTCTGATGCACTCAGCAAATGGTATAAAAAAATGACATGGCTTCATTTCACAACATGCAGCATCCTCCGCCAACACCTACAGAGTTTGGCATGCATGATAGGTTGCATCGATACCAGGAAAGCAGGTGAATAGATGGGTTGAGATCGACAAAGATAATCCACCTCATTTACCGAGATGAGCAAGATAGAGGTGTGCAAAATAAAACGCAATCTGGAAAAAGTCCCAGATGGAAGAGTGTGATGAGTACTGAGCAGATGGAATAAATAAACACAGGCAAATGTTGAAGGCATGCTAATTGGGTTGGACAGGCTGAAGTCATATGCAACTGCAGGGAAAGGGACAGGAACCATCCTCATTTCTGCATGAACCACAGCACCATAAGTAGGTCAAATTCGAAGGATTTCTTTGCCTCGGAATTCCTCCGGTTGCTTGGTTTAAAAAAAAAAAAAAAAAAGAGAAAGGCAAGGACAATGCCAAATCCTCCCAGGTCTGCGTGGTTCATTGTCAGCCCCATGACCCCTAATGTAATTGCCTTCACTGTACTGTTGTTGGAGAGCAGTGAAGCCGAAGCAGAGCGGCCTGAGAGTATAATGACCATAAGTGTAATGTAGTCAGCGTGTTTACAGACTGTCATGAAATCAAACAAGTATCATTATCTATAAATACAGACCTCTGTCAAACATGTGGTATGGCTCCAGACTTCATACTTTCCTGTGAAACTACAGAAAGTCGACATTAAGTTTCATGGGAAGCGTAAATTTGGTTGAAGGAAGGGAAGATTGCATGAATGAATATCCTTTGGCAAGAAAGAGTAACCAAACAAATACCTATCATTCAGAAAGATGGCAGAAGACAGTTTTCCACAAGGGACTCAAGCATGAAACTCAGTAAAATATAACAAAGGATATAAAATTGACAAAAACAAATATATGCAGTTTATTGCTGCTAGTCATGAAAAAAAAATCAAGAAAACTAGACTGTGTGTAAATCTAAGCGAGTTACAGAGTTTAATAGACTCTGCTATTGAGTTTTACAATCCGTATAAGTGTAGTTTACAACCCATGCTCACAGCTTTCTAAGCTTTTTACTTAAGAGATCAAGGAACGGAGTCAGGGAGTCTCTAATAGTAGCAACCTTTGTCTTAAAGTGGTGTTGAGTTTTCTTTATTAAATTTACTTCTTCAATAAATCTTCTTGTTTCAGTCCTTTAATTCTTCAATTCAAAAATACTTAGTTAATGACAAGAGACTGTCCTACTCGTTTGAATTGCTCAAAAGAAGTCCGAACAATGCAACTCATTCTTTCTCACTTCCAAGTCTTCACATATTGATGTTTGGCTAAGGACCCCTCTGCGTCTGTAACTGGTCCAGTACTGTGACGCGTAGCGTATGGGTACCCTAGCCCAGTACAAGGACCCTAACCCGACAACGGACCAGACTCTGTACTGGACCCGAAGTTGTACCAGATAGGGTAAAGAGTGCGAACCGGACGCAAACCAGTACCGGGTTAAGGTTAGGCCACCGGTACTGGGTTAGTGGTGCGCATCTGATACTGCATCCGGTACTTCATCCAGGACCGCATCTTATACCGCGTCGGCTTTGAACCCCTTCTTGTTTGCAGTGGGGATGGTCAGACTGAAGGATCAGGTAAGACAGGAATCTCTCTGGGTTTTGAAGATGACACTGTCATTTGTTGTAAGAGATGGGAGCAGGTGAAGAAACATCTAGAGAGGTAGAGTTTTGGAAAAGAGAAGAATAAAGTCAGCAATTATTATCTGAGTATCTGTTTGTTAATGAGAGGAAATCAAGTGGAACGGGGAGGTTACAAGGAGCAGAGATGACAAAGGTTGACGACTTTAGACACTTAGGGTCAACCGTACAGAGAATGAGGGGAAGAGGCATTAGCAAGCAGGTTGGATTGGGTGGAGGATAATTTGGGGTGTCATGTGTGACAGCAAGAATGAAGCAGTCAGTTTAAAGATCTGAGAAAAAGACAGGAGGCAGAGCAGGAGTTAGCAGAGATGAAGATGCTACAAAGAAGGTCTAAGGGGTGACCAAAGAGGAGGTTCATGGACGTAGTGACACAAAAGTAGATGGTATAAGAAAGAGGGATTCTCTAAAGGGAGCAACTAGTGTGTGGAATGCATTTTCCCACAGAAACATCAATCCTTTACTCACATCTCACTATGAATCTGTATCATGAAGTTTAACCTTTAGTCTGACAATCACTCCTGTGTCTAAGGAAAGCTGGTTCAAGGCTTCAGCTACACAGAAAAAGTCACTGAACGTTTTAGTCATTTACAAGGAGAGTGTTTTCACTCCATCATCTGGATATTTGTCAAGTACTTGTTTTTTTTTTATTTTATTTTAGAAAAAAAAAAACTTGGTCACTTGGTAAAGTGGTGAAAGTATATGATTTCAGCAGAACTCGACATAATGAGAGCAAAAGCTGAGGAGAATTTGTAAGCAGCTGAAATGAAATACGGGGTCTCTCTTCACTGAGCGGCGTTTCTCTCTCATGCTCTGCACTTACCCCTCCGTTGCAGATACACAGACAAGCACAAACTCTGGACTAATGCCAGTCTAATTGCAGCACTGGGCCCCTGAATCATCTCTTTGACAGTTTTTCAGGAAACTCAATCGTGTGGACGGGCAGAGTGAACTAATTATCTGCATGCTGTTTTCCCAGCCAATGCTAGTAATTTAGCAGCAATTGACCTCCTGCAGTTTGCCGGCAAATGAAAACATGTACGCCAGTCTGCTAACGAAGGCTCTGAAGACCCCGGGGTTTGTTCCTGCCCTGCTCGGCACACTGGACACAGAACCCCTCACTTCACTTCCAATTTACTTCTTTACCACCTCAAGGCAAGACATCGCCATCCTCACACTGTGTAATCACTTAACATGGCGGCAGCAGACCAAATGCCTGTTGAGAGAATAACTCAATACCACAATTGTCGTTGAAACAGGATATACTCTCTGACCATGCTGGTGCACTAACAGCATGTGACTTTCATTCATTGAGCTACACTTTGTCCTCAGCTGTTTAGACAGTTTGTAAAATATTGTGAAACTCATTTCTGTTGAGAAAAAGAAACATTTTCATTATCTCTTTTTCTGTTTTTACTTTCACCTTCCTACTTTTTAATTTAAGGCCAAACATTCCTGACTTCTTTGTTTTTTATCAAACCTGTTGGTGTAACTAATGAACATATAGTGGGAAGCCTTTACTGGTTTTTTTATAGCTACGTCATTTTAATTTTGGTCACCTCTAATTTAGCTGTTCTTCCTGCCGGCCTCCCAAAAGCCAACATTTATTTCAACCTCATACTTTGTTCGGTTCAGCCTGTGTCTAAAACCAGCAGAATCAGGTTTTTCCAGGGTCGCTGTTTCTGCCGATGCAAGACGTTTTCTAAATGCTTCTTTTCCCGCGAGGCGCTATTCACCACTTTGCCAAGGTACACAAAGCCAAAATTTGAAATAAGCAATGAATAAATGATTACAGACTTTTTTTTTACTTTAGATCATCTGTATTTTTGAGCCAAAGTTAAAATGTTCCAAAAGTTCCAAAATCTTTAAGAGCACAGATGAAGACAACGGCAACTTTTCAGCTGCATGAAAGTGAAAAACAAACAAAAAAAAAGTATGTTTTCTGAGAATTTATATGTTGACACTGCAAAGAAGTGAAACTTTTAAGTGACCTAAGTGTGTTTTTCTTACATTTATTTTTGCTCTTTTTTATTTTTGATGTGTTTTAGTCATGTTACATGGACTTGAAATTAAATTAGCAAAAGTAGAATTACAATGAAATCAAGTACTTAAAATTGTAATTCAATAACAGTTGATTTTTGTTTAAAGGATATGGAGACAAAAGCACAAAATAAAAGGATTGCATTAATTTCTAAGGGACAAAAAAAAATAAAGACTAAATTCAACATTTTACAAGAATATTAAGGCGGTTTTGAAAAAAATGTCTAGTCTATTGCTAAAAATCATAAATTCACAATATTTTGCAAGAAGGATTTGGGAAGTTTTTTTCGGCCGGAAGCTGAGAAGAGCCCACCCTGCTTTTTTTTTTTCTTTGTCTTTTTTTTTCTCGTGATGAAGAGATCTACTATCTCGTTATCATGAGAAAACAGTTTTTTTTCTTGTGATAACAGAAAAAGTCCAGAGTGACGTGCAGTCCTCCCAGCCTGCACCTCTCATGCATCCTTCTGTGACCATATAGAAGTTTGATCTCTCCCCTGGTCACTGATGACATTGACAACAACCGCAGGATGACGGAACTGCAGCTGCGCAGGCAGCTGCAGCTGGGCCAACCCTCTCTTAAAATTCAGTTCAATTCAATTTTATTTATATAGTCCAATATCACAAAAACAATTGCCTCATTGGGCTTCATGCCAATAATATCATAAAAAAATGATGATGTTTATGACCTACAGCATCAGAATAAAAAACTTATTTTTTGCAGACTGAGTTGGGTTGGGTAACTGTTAGGGTTCAGCTAATGTTCTGTGTCCAGAGCTCAGTGAATCCACCAGAGAGACACTTCTTTACCTTAGGTTTGAACATTCAAACCCACTGTTGGGGATTTGGACTGGAATTGATTCAGATATTGACTGAATAACTAAAAGATGTGAGGGGTAGTGCATTAGACAAAGAATTCAGAGGAGAAAAAAGTAAAGTAGGTTGTTCTCGGCCTCTTCCATCTTTTACTGAGAAGGTATTGTTTCAAATAATAACATGGACCTTTCTGTGTGTAATTTTTATGATTGTCATCTACAAATATGCAACACAGGTACGTTTATGTAAAAGTGAGTGCTTCCGGTAGTATGTCTTTTTGTGTGTTCCTGCAATAGCAGTCCAGTGTGTACGCCGTCTTTGCCCAACAGTGGCTGGGATAGGATGCAGGAATCATGTGACCTCAAAATGGAGTAGGCATTTTTATGAAGAGGTAAAACGGATGTAAAGGTTTTTGTCCCCAGTCAGAGAGAGAATAGGAGAATGGTAACCTCTTAGTGCATATTGTTTTCACAGTCATATATGCACACACATACTCTACCCTTTCCCTCATTTTCCCATCTCTTTTCCTTTAAGCATCCATCCATTTCCTGAACCTGTTAAATCCCTTTCAGGATCACAACAGCAGCCTTTCAGCTACAGCTACAACCTTTAGATGAAGCAAGTGAATAAGCTTCCATTTATTTAATTATTTTTATTATTATTATTTTTGTAATAATTTTGTTCATGTTGGATGATTTAAAAAAATGCTCTTGCAAAAGTAAAATAGCTAGTATCACAATAAAATCAAATACTTAATATATATATATATATATATATATATATATATATATATATATATATAATGAATGTGGCAAAAAGATATTTTTAAATATATTTAAATTTTGCATGAACATTCAGGTGGTTTGAAAAAGTTTACTAGTTTATTGCTAAAAATAATTATTTTCCACATTTTGCAAGAAGGTTCTGGGAAGGTTTTTTCTTTGTAACCTTTATTTTGTATTCCTGAAATACACACACACACAAATACTGTGTTTCAAACTGTCTTTTTTTAACACAGGTACAATTCAGCAAAATAAACTAATTAAGATGTAAAAAGGTATATCAGATATTTTGTTATCATACATTGTTGCAGTATAATGCAATACTGCACAAAATTGATATTATATATCTTCTCTAGCCATTTCATTATGAGACACATTAGGTTGAAAATATGTTGTTATAAACATTAAGCATTAAATTCACGAAAATTTGTATTTCTCTTTTTAAAGAGTAAATTCATTCAAACACCAAAGAGTCATGTAAATATGTTTCCACCTGAAATTTATATTGTTCATATTATTAATATTGTTTTAGTTAGCTGTGTTTGAATCAAAAGTACTGAAATATCACAAAACAAACAAAAATAAAAACTATGCAATTGGACTTTACAGTTTATGACGACTTTTATTTTACTTTTAATATTTTATATTGAAAAAAATTATATATAAAAAATCTTCTGCATTATTTCTGTTTTCTTTCGACCGCACACTGAAAGATTCCCTAAAGTTTTTCTGTGTAAAGTTGGACTTTGTGGGACCGGTTCTGGATAGATTAATGTTCTCACCTAACAACAACTGGGATGAATTCTGTCTTTGAAAACCCTAGAAAAGGTGATACATTAATTTTGCCTCATTTTTCATACGTTTAAATATGTACACATCTATTACGTTTTTTACAATTTCTTCAAAAGTATCACTCTATTAATTTATTTTTTAATATTTCTTTAAAAAAATAAGGTTGAGTTACACTCTGTGACACTCCGCGTGTGGTCAGATTAATTTGATGGGCCTCCTCTGATTTAGCAAGGTCAGTATGATACAGCGACACATGCAAAGGATGAAAGTTAATTTTATTTTTGTGGCTGCTTAGGTAAACATTGTTGTCTTGTTAGGAGCGAGTAACTGCACCACAGTGATGTGTTAATGCGTCTGTGTGCGTGTGTAAGCTAACCACAGATCTATGATTAGCGGTAGAGTTACTGTGACTGTATTTGGGAATATTGCGATGCCAGTAACTGACGGAGGCAGAAGACATCTGTTGACAACATGTGCAGAACTCAGTGGTACAGGAGAAAGAGGAGAACTTGACAGGGTTGCTAGATGAGGATTTCTTTCCCAAATGAGTTGCTGCTAAGACCTCCATATGTGTGGTTTACTGCAATTGACCAATTTATAAAATAATTTGACACAAAAAAATAAATGATTTCAGTGTTTTTAAACCTGTCTTCCAAAGTAACAGCACATACAGTATAATTTGACCTTTCGGGATGTACTTTCAAAACCTAATCTGAAGTACTAAATGGCTACAAGATAAGTTTTTACTATTATAGCCGGCTACTCTACAGTATTTTGCCTGAAGTAGTATTATGTCAACCTCTGTACATTTCTTTCCAAAAAGGGTCAACATGGCCTTCTGGTAGAATCAACTTTGTTGTCGTAAAACAAAAGAACACAACTTAAAGTGGGACAAAGATTATTCAATGGCCTGGAAATACGTTTGTTCTCGCACCACTTGACACACAAATTACATTAAAATGATTTTGTCACATCCAGTCTTTTTAGGAGAGTCCAAGTGACTTAAAACCTGACTGTTTTAACTCACTTGAAAATGTAGTCTTTGGTCAAATGAGTTTCCACAGTTTTAAGTTACTTTTATGGAATAAATTAAATAGGCCTAAACACAGACAGGAAATGAATGAAACACGTTTTGCACATCATTTTTTTCTAATTTTTTCTCTTAATTAATATTTTGAATGTTTTTTTTTTTTTTCTTTTCTACAATATGACAAAAGGAAAAACCTTCCCATTCTTTCCCACCAGGCTCTGAAACAAATCAGACATAAAAGTAAAGTGTAAACGTACATTCTCAAAAATGATCTTGATGAAGCCTCAAACTTATTGCAGATATTCTAAGTTTGTTTCCTCATACTGATGACATAGCTTGGGTAATTTCTGTGTGTATTTACAGCTACTGTAGGCTGTTATTTATGGCAACACCAACAAACTTAAGCCTCGTTTCCACTGAGCGTTTTATTTTAATGGGGGCCCTCAACAGGTATGGTTTGGTACTGTTTTAATGGGTCATTTTACAATGGAAACACTCAAAATATTGGGACCATTTACCAACACACTGCCCATTGACTGTATATAGAGAATTGGACAGAGCAGGTGTGATGTCACCCATTGAAAAATACTTACTTCCAGTTCCAACGACATTAAGCCAACTCAGACACAGACATTGCCATGTTGAAGCCAGATGACAGTGAATGGTCTGAGTCTGTCTGATTTGATCTGAATCTGTTTCTATGGCAACTACTCTCGCCAAGCATGAGTAAGCTTGTTCAAATTACACACTCCTTCCACTGAAAGCGGGCTCGGGAAAATGTGTCGACCAACACCCCCAACGCTTTCTACTAATTGGTCTAAGTCCTAACAACAGCCACGATTGATAGACCTAACAAACAACCAAAATGAAGGAATAGTGGGTTCACTAAAACTCAGAGTACACAGAACTGAAAAAAAAACAGTAACTTATGACTGTACTGAACAACCTAATCACCCAAAAAGCACAGTCAGATGCAACATCTTCAACTATACTGTCAGCGAAAAAAAGTCTTTAAAAATCTTCAGTCAAGTTTAGTAGTCATCATCTGCTGCTTAGATAATCATTTTCACATTAAAGGAAGACAACAGTGAGCCAGATTGTACACAGTATGTCTTGCCGTCACAATAATCAGAATGGTTACCTGAGGACACATTCCATATGTTTGTGAAGAGTCTCCTACACAGAGCTGTCACATCCAGTTAATTTTGATTGACTTCATTTGCTCTTGTTTTTCAGCATCAATCACAGGACCTCCCTCACTGAATCTTTCCAGCCAGCCAATAATAATAATGATGCTTATACTCAAATACAATGTTGATCAAGTAACAGGATTAAACGGCACCAGTTTTATGCATGAAAATTGTTTTTTTTATCCTTCAACCCCATAAATATTAAATTTATTACTGTACACTTGGCTTAAAAAGTCTAATTGAAAACCTATACCAGTGTGTTGAGAGAAACCTCATGGAGGAGTGCTTGGACTCAACTTTTGGCATAAAAAGAAGGCAGTCTTCCGTGAATGCCTCTGGGGTGATGAGGTTAAGGGTTGGCAGAGAGAGGAGAAAGGGAGGAAGAGCATGTTGGAGGGAGATGGCTGACATGTGACTACGTTTCTCAGACCTGGCGTGTCTTCGAATGGCCTTGGCTCCGAAGAATAGACACCAGATAGGGAGGACTGGAAAGTTCGACGGGGGAAACCATATGTGGAAAAAGAAGACAGTGTTATCCTGCTTCTTTTAAGTTAGTGTGTATTTACAATGACGCTTTGTCTGCAACTGCGTGTGATTCAGGCCCAGGCAAACAGTCAACCATGAATAGCTGAGAAGTGAGGAAAGACAGTAGGACAGTGGAAGTGGAAGTCTTGGTGGGTTGTCAAATTGGGAAGAATCTAAACAGTGCCTAAGCACTCCTGCAGACAGAAAGGCACCTCAAGTCACATTCACTCAATCCTACATTGAAAGCCTAAGCCAATTTTATTACCAAATGTGGCCTATGTCCTCCCTTTTTAAGGGTTTTGTCTTATCCACAGATAAACTCGAGTTTTTTCTATGGTAATTCCACATCAAACGTATTCAACATTTTACAGCAAAACGGTAAAAGTTCAATTTTTGACACCTAGTGTTTTACAGTAATAGGATCAATAGCATTTGTTCCTTTAATTCAGAGACATAGCATGTGAACAACATGGGCTGAAATGTGACGCCACTCCCTCCTTTAGTTTCTAGATATAGATTTGTAGCTTTAGTGAAAACCAAAGTTATTTCCTGTGTTCATGGTGAATATTGTTCAAGTAAAAAAAAAAAATAAATAAAGATACATGAAATTTGATCAGGACCCTTTATATGAACTTGACAATACATACAAAAATGTAAGAATTAAAAAATAAAGTTCTATAAGTGTGGGCTTCAAAACAAGAATAATATTGTTTGTTGCTAAAGTTGCACTTTAATCATTTTGAATACATTTTTTAAAAAAATGATACTCAGAATAACTTTACCTTAAATTTTTTTTATTTTCTTTCTTTTTTTTTATTTAATCATTTTTTCTATATTATCCCTGAAGAACCAAACAACAAATTTTCTCTGGGCTTTCACGATTAATTTGACTTATTTTATTTCGGGTAGCAGCAATTAATAGTGGCCTAGCTAATTAAAAATAAAAAACAAAATAATAAATAAATAAGTAACTGACTAAATAAATTAAAAAAAATAAATAAATAAAAACCTAAGGAAAAAGAAACATTGACTAAATCAAAGTACATTAAAAAAAATCACCATAATAAAGCTTAGTTCCAAGAGTCTTATTTTTTCGTCTATTTTAAAAGTCCCTCTTTTTTAATGGAGACACGAACTGCAAAAATAAAGTTTTCTATTTTTCAGTCACATTTTATAAAAATAAAAAAAAGCTAAACTGGGCTGACACATTAGTGCCTAGCAGCTGCTTTAAAGGGAAGAAAGGCAACACAAACACAAGTCTCAGAGGCGCCCCTTATAGGAGAGGCAAAATACTGTCTCTCACACCATGAGTTTGTTTCTGATGTTTTCTCAACAATAATAGAGACTTTTGTTTTGTTTCATGATTTGACAAATATGCTGATGTTCTAAAAACGATATGTCGACATTAACTTTCACCACGTGATTTTCACCCGAGCAAAAGCATTTACATTTGTGTTGTGGGTAAAGTCACATATGTCCCAGGAATGAGTGGATCAAAGGCCAAGTCTCCAATATCTCTTTTTAAATCAAATTCCTAATTTTTCAGTACTTTTTAAGCATTTTTTTTTTTAGGATCTTCCTATGTTTTTATTTTCCATTTTATTACATATACCACAGTTGAAAATAAAAGAAAAAAGCCACTATAATTTATCATGTTGTCATATTTTGATCTATTTTTTATGACAAATATTTTTTGGGGGTATATTATACATTGGATTAAAATTACACAGAAAAAGTAATGATGCAACTTTTTAGAGCTAAAGTGTTCTAGGTTGAAGGTGTAAAACACAATCTGTTATGTGAGATTTTGTGGATTCAGACGACACAACATGACCTTAAATTTCTTCCATGTTAGATCAGGAAATGCACAAATTGCTCAGCGAGATTGTCCAGCTGGCGTATAAAAGAAGCACTCTTGATTCTGGTAATGTGCTAAGTCCTCATGTTTTATTTAAAACAATTAACAACCTTCTTCCACAACACATTTCGTTTCATTCCATACACAAACACGTCCTGCAGCTTAATTCTTTTTAGATCTACATCGATGTGAGTCCGCCACTGCAGAGTACAAAATCACATTTTGCAACGGCCTCAGAAATCCCACAGGACTTCCCTAATGTGACTTCAAACATTGTCTACATTTAAATGTACACCACATAATCCAACTATGATGTTCTTAATTAAAGAAACACACATTTGAATAAAGATATCTGCTAAATGGCTGCATGTTAACATCCTTAGCTATATCTGCTGAAATGAAATGACATGAAATTGTTGTAATTCTTAAAAAAAACTCAATCAAGTGATGTTTAAAATTAAACAACATTAGTAGAAAGATGAGTATTTCTAATTTTAGAAATTGCCACCATCCAAAATATTTCCTAAAATCTATTATTAAATTTTGACTTTTTCAGTAAACCCATAAAGTTATCCAGATAATCTGATTCCTCAAATCAATTTCTCCAGTTTATTAAAGCCTAATTTAAAGTTAAATTCAAATACCTGTGATTTATGTAAGAGAAGTGTGTGTTTTTATTGTACCATAGTGCAACTGTAGATGTTAGAAAAAATATCAACCAAAACATATTAATGCAAATGTGTGGAGATGGCAACTTCTCCTAAACTAAATTATAAAAAAAAATCAAATATTAGACAAATATTGTTGTTTACATTCTGGGGATGAAGAGTCATGTTAAGTATTACTGTCAGTGTCACCGAGTCAAACAAGCATGTAGGTCTATATTAGATACATCACACATGCATGTTGGTTTGGCCTCCGGCCAGACTGTAGAGTTAAGTACTTTTTCTTTATTTCCTTTTCATTTTTTTTTTCAAGTCTACAAATTTAAATTAAGATTTAAACTATTTTTGCTTTATTTCATCACCTAAAAGCCCTGGTTCTCCTTTGCTGTTTCTTTAAATAAAAAGAACAACTGAAAAAAGACTGTGGAAATGTGAATGCTACAGAAATAATCACAATATTTTTGGTTTGCTATCAGCTTTAGTGTTGTTGCAGCTCCCTGAACTCCAAAAAACTCGTCGTATCGTTAAAGCTTTGGTGAGGCAGTACCAAATGCTTATCTGAATAGACTACTAATCACCATCCATAGAACCTCAAAGTGTTCCCTGACTATTGCTATAATTTTTATGCCTTTTTTTTTTTTTTTACATTGCAATTAGTGCGATTTCAGCAACCGCTCACACTTTAGAGGAAGAGCTTTAGGATCAGTATGTGGTTCTTACACTGTGCTTGAAATCATCCATGTATTTAAACTGATCAAAGCTTCTCCCCATGAGAATTTTAAATGTACAGCAATAATTCTTTTCTGCATTTTCATCTGAATCGTAAAAAAACGTTTACACGGCAATCTTGCGTTATTGTGAAAGGAAACACACGTTGCGCAATGCGATGTTGTATGCCAGAATTATCCGAGCTGATGAATTCTGATGATGAGATTGAGAAACAGCCGGCTGCTCCCAGTCATTTTCTGGGCTGTTGTCTTCCCGATAGTTCTGGCGCTCCCCTACGGAGCGAAGACACCCACGTTTGGAAAAACACAGCAGAGGAAAACGAGGGACGTAAGAGTCGAGGTGAAGTTCATCTCAAAAATGTCACTACTACTGAAAAACGTTTTACTCTACAGCTATCTTAGCAATTATAGGAGTTTCCCACGGGCTCCCGCAAACAGCTTGTAAGCTAATATGCTAATGAAGACAAATGGAGGTAATCCCTCTGTTCTCAGGATGTCTTTGTTGCTGAAAAAAGTGAGCTGAAAAGACCAGGGAAGAGAAATGGTGAAAGATTAATACAATCAAAGGATAATAAAGGTCTAATATTAGAGTTTATGTACTTTTCTAGGAAGCACTTGCTCTTTTTTATGTGACTTCCCTCTTGTTTGTAACAGCAAAACAAGAGTGCGGTAAAAATGTCTAAAACTTCACAGGAAGAGCATCAGACACTCTTCTTGTGAGAAACAGCTGCTGCAACAGAGTCCAACGAGCGATTCGTCACTACTAAGTACTTCCGATGGATGCGGTACAAACAAACAGTTGGTTGCGCTGCTGTTTTGTGGACATTGCGTGTCATAAAGCAAAGCAGTCTAATGGCGCAGGGTCTATTACACATGATGTTTAAAGTCTAAAAAAACACTGCGGTTTTGTGGTCAGAGTTGTGCTGATGGTAACCATGTGTTCAAGTGGATGTTCATGCGTAGACTGTGCTAAAAAATAATGAGCTAATGGACACTGACATACCTGTGAGATGATGGAGCACCGTGTGGCTTTTACTGGAACTGAGAGGGGAGTAATGAACAATGATTAAGGGACTTTTTTCATCCAGATATCCTCTGGAATTATGATATACTTTTCCTAAGTTGAGCCAAAGGAATTGACAAATACATGGAATGGATAAAGACTTGTCAGGTGTGGCCTCGATGACCCTAAAAGTGTCTTTAACAAGAAAAGTCCTGTTTGGTTCTCTTGTTATAAAATATCTTTTCTGCTTTTTTTAAGCCACTTTGGATACATTTTGATGACAAAGTCCTTTTTTTGTTACTTAATTTATAAATCTGTGTGTCATTTGCTATTGTATGGGGCCCTAAATGCAAAAGTGAATTTAATTAAATATATCTCACAATTTTACAAGATATTTTTTCAAATACTTTCCAAATTTGCCGCATTTTTTCCACTGTCGAGTTTACAAACTTTTGCTATATACATCAGTTAAAAGCATTCTGATTTAATTGGTAAATGTGTAACTGTAAAATAAATGTTGACATAAGTACATAATATGAATATGAATCATAAGGTTAAACTCTAAATGTTACATTATACATTTTTAACAAAAAAAAACAGTTTCTTAAATAAGGAAAGTCAAATTATAGATGTTGACATGTATAAGATTTAAAATGCATTTAACCATTTAACTCCTGAGATGTCGCCGGTGATGCTTAAATAACAAATTCTCTTTAACATGCCATAACTTTTTAACCCTTGGCTCGACCAACATAATTCCAGCGGATTCTGAAGCAGAGAAAATCGTTGCAACGCCGCTTTTCTCTACTTCAGAATCCGTTAGAATTATGTTGGTCGCCTCGACCAGGGGTCTGCAACACGTTTTTCTTTTAGATTATAAGTAAATATTAATGGGAAACTTTAAATGTCAATATAAAAACATTTTTAAAAAATCTGGTATTGATGCTTTAATTAAAATAATTGGTATAATTATTCAATTTTTTAAGTAAATGTTAAATCTAAACATTAACACTAAAACAGAATTATGTTAGTTAGGCCACACCCATATTTTAATGGATATTTATTTATTTATTTCATTTTTTCACATTTAAATTTAACGTCTGACATTAGGAGTTAACCCTCCACTAATAGATCTTACTGTAGGATTCCTATTGTAGAGCAGGGGGCTGCAACCTGGGGCTCCTTGACCCCTCCATTGTGGCTCTCTGGGTAAAGGAAAATAAAACATTTTTTAAAAAGTACAACAGTAAAAAGTAAGTATGTGGTAAATTTAAAAAAATAATGATAATACATAAAACTTGATTAAACTCGTTCAAACAGTTGAAGGACATTAAGTCAAAGATTTTAGGTGTTTGTAAAAAAATTGTTCTTTTGATCTGTAAATTTTGTCTTTAATTAAAAATATTATGATTTACTGCATTGAGATGATCCTGTGTGACACAGAATGTCTTTTATTTTGAAAGGAAGTCATGTAAAATCCCTGACAAATATTCTAAACTATTTCAAGTC